>NW_008475759.1:0-1377 GCF_000622305.1 Nannospalax galili | reverse complement strand
GAAAAAACAAAAAACAAAATAAAACCTAAAACAAATAAACAAGAACCCCCTCTCAATTTATGAGTTGCTGAGGGAAACAGTTGGGGTGGGGCAGGTAATGGGATTAGAAGGCAAAGGGGCTTCGACTTTAATTGTAATGCTTCAATTTTTAGTATCAAAACATAGTAAGATTAGCATGACAAAACAGTAAGGGTTCTTACCCTGGTGCAGTGTCTTTTCAGTGATACGTATTTCCAGTTCCATTGGCTACATACACCCAGGAGTACAACTGCTAAGTCACAAGATATGCATATGTTCTAGGAATGAACAGCCTACCTCCCGCTATTAATCAGATGAAACTGGAATTTCTTCAGTGGCCAGAGACTGTGATGCTGAGACAGGAAATTCTGCTGAGGCTGACAGAAGAGCAGGGAGGTGGAGCCACCGCCATCGCGGATGTATGCTGAGCACACGTCCCGTCCCTGCAGGGATGCTCCCAACGGGGATGTGTGAGTCTTTACAACAAACAGGCATTCTCACATCTGCTGTGGAAGCTTTATACTGAGGAAGAACACGAAATACTCCATGCAACAGCAACAGGGGACTCAATAGACAGTCCCAAACAAGGAAAAACTGACAACGTGGAGAGTTTGCAGAGTTCACCCAGAGTAAACTCCAGGCACTGTGCTAGGAGTCAAGCAATGGCTGTAAACAAGACACAAAACTGTAAAGCAAGCTGCCTCCTAGGCCAGGTCCTCTGCTGGCACAACCATGTCAGGAAGGGTAAGGCTGAGGGGCTGGGCACCTCCTGAGCCAACTTTTTCATGTGTGTTTGTGTGATATGCATGCATGTGTTTGCATGTTTACATATTTGTGGGCACACATCTGTGCAAGTGGACAGGCATGTATGTGCATGCAGAGAAGCCCAAGGTTAACCTTGGGTGTCTTTCTTGATTGCTTTTCACTTTGTATATTGAGGCAGGGTCTCTCACTGAAGCTGGAGCTTGCTGTTTTGACTAATCTGTCCTGCCTCCCCTATTGAAATTATAGGCAGGGCACCACACCCACCCAGCATTTTTGTAGGATCTGGGGATGGGAATTCTGGTCCTGAGGCTTTACCCACTGAGCCATCTCCTCAGCCCAACTTTTTTTTTCTTTATGGTGCTGGAGATTGAATGTGGAGCCTTACACATGCTAAGCAAGGGTTCCACTACTGGGCTACAGCCTCTGCCCACTTTAGGAAAATTATTTATTTTTATTTTATGTATATGAGTGTTTTGCCTGCATGTATGTAGGTGCATTACATATGTGCTATGCTTGCAGAGGGCAGAGTGGTCATTAGAGCCCTTGGAACTGGAGTTGAATGGTTGTCACCCATGTGGGTGCTGGGAACCGAAC
>NW_008475758.1:0-1379 GCF_000622305.1 Nannospalax galili | reverse complement strand
ACTCGAACCCAGGTCCTCTGCAAGAGCAGTCAATGCTCTTAATCGCTGAACCACCTCTCCAGCCCTGACATTTTCATGATTACAAAGATCTTTAAAAACAATGTTTCCAAATTATTTATAAGACTCTTTCTAGCAGTATAATGACTTGTTTCCTAAAGCAGAGGACACTGACTCAGAATTGTGACGCAGAATGCTGAGTAATTCTAGGGAGACAGTTTACGTTAGAGGAAACAAGGAAATATTTTCAGTATTAATTCCACTGCTAAAACATGTTAAAAATATCTAGACATATATAAAAGTCAGAATCCATAGTATTCAATAGAAACTATGTGATCAGTGAAGGGCACAAGAAAATGTTCATTGTACAGTAAGTACATACAGCACGAATCCATTTTTTATAAGTAAAGGCGAGTTTTTACAAAGTTAGATAATATACACTGTGGCTCTCTGAAACTAACAAATTTTTCTTCTTTATGATTCTTTTTAGTTTTCATATTTTCAGCAATGACAATGCATTACTTTTAAAATAAAAATATCAGCAAATAGTGTTGAAATGGCAAGCTATAGACATTACCAAGCCAGTAATGAGGGACTCCTGGAAGGTGGGGCCCATTCTCCTGGCGCAATGCAAACAAGGAGCTGAAAGTTTCCAGCTGTGACTGTAGGCAACAAGAATGCACTCAGAGCCCAGGGTTTTTCCCAGCTCAGGAAGGTGAAGGCCCAGGACGCGGATAGGGCATAAAGTCTTAATACAGGAGTAGAGGGAAAGCAAATTAGTGGCAATCTGGTTAGCAATGTGCTGACTTTGTTTAACAAGCATGATGTCCTTGTATTTTACTAGAGGGAAATTTTAAGCACCTCATACAATAGTGTGCTTTTGGGAACAGACTTGGACACTACTTTTTGATTATTTTCTAAATTTGTCATTGTGCCATGTATTTCTATCTAATCTCCCTTAATCTCTGCCACATTTTTCACAATTACGGGCATGGGCCTTTCGGTATCTCTGAGGCTTTGGAATCTTATGTATTCTTGCAATTGTCTACTTGTATTTCTAACTTTCTAAACTCACTCATATGATGAAGATAAACTTAGAAGCCTTTCCTAAGTCCCATCAGTCCTGCCAAATTCTCACTTAGCACAAGTTTGTGATGAAACTCTTACATTCATCTCTGTCAACCTTTCCTTCATACTAGCAAGCCGAGAGTAAGACTATTTCTCCATCGAATGCTGTATTTCCTCCCCAAACACCAGAGGTCTGCCTCTTCTGAAGCTCTGCCTATGACGTCATGTAAGCTTGCTTTGTTTTGTTTCATAAATGTGAAGGGGAGGTATGGACAACTGAATAACTTCCAGAGGTTCACTTAGCTAGTAAATAG
>NW_008475757.1:0-1380 GCF_000622305.1 Nannospalax galili | reverse complement strand
GAGCCTCATCGGACCAGTTTCCATCATTCATCTCAGTGACTAAAGTCACAATTCATTAAAATTTCTCATACAGTTACATACAGGAATACCAGCTGCTTCAAATTAACAATCTAAAGTCTAGTTAGGTTGAAAAGACATTGGCATGTTTAGCTTCTAACCCTAGTACAGCAGTATTTTGAGACAGATACTTGCTATATAACCCAAATTTGCCTCAAAAGGTCATCCTCAAGCCTGTGCCGTCCAATAGCTGTGATTACAGGATGTGGCACCACACCTGGCTTAAACAAACATTGTAACAGATTTTTTTCTTTAATAGCAAAAAGGCAATAGAGAAATAGAATGAATGTTTATTTAATGGGTGAAGTGTTTTTATTTTTCTAGTGTCTTTTCCCACAATCCTCAGAATACAGGAAATAAATTTTACTATGATTATTTAATAAAAGAGAAAATTCATACTCAGAGATGGGAACTAATTTGCTTATGGTCACAGAACAAAGACATGACCCTGAAACATATCTTTTGTTTTTTTCAAAATTATTCCCTATCTCTTGTTTGGGGGAGCAGCAGGCTTTCAAAGAACTTCATTTTTTTTTTTTTGTTGTGAAAATGGTAGTCGGTCTTAAAGGGCTTTTGGTGACAGCAGGTGGTGTCTCAGATGCCCACTAGAAGTATTTCTGCTTAATGAGCAGGTACCTATTTCCTTCTCCAAGTGAGTGAGTTTGTGTTGCAGAGTGTGGTCCTCCTAGGAAAATAGCTCACCACATTCAGGAGATAAACTGTGCCTCCTTGCAAAAGATCATCACAGCAATGCTGTGGACTGTTGACCTTCCTGCAGAGAAGGAGGGTGTGGGAGGGTCATTGGGCGCACACCTGAGCGCCCAGCCACTCCTCCCAGTCACTTGTATGCAATTCTGCCCTAACTGCACATGGCCTGGGGGTCTCAGGAGGTGCCAGAGTACACAGGCTGGGAAAGGTTCATGGAAGGGGATTCCATCCGTTCGGCAATGGGAAGTCATCATCTGCGCTGGGTGAAGACTTTCCGATGCAGTCGCTTTGCGGCCACTAGTGCAGCCCCCTCATGCTCTGCAAGCCCAATGCATTCTTGGTTCTCCGGAGTGAACCTTGATTGGAACTGTGTTTTGGTTAGCTGTTGGGACCTGACCAGGAGGGGTAGATCTTGTTCACGTCTTCTCGGCGCAGGAATTCTGACTGAAACTGATCGAGTGTGAGTTTGGGGACCACTCAACTGGAAAGCAGGGTGTTCCAGATCCGTTCTTGAGAAAAGACCGGCTTACCATCTGGAAGCCAAGGCTATTCTGTTTGTTTAAAGGGTCCATACGCAGGACAGCTTAGTGGAGTCCTGGCCAGAACTCTGGCTTT
>NW_008475756.1:0-1378 GCF_000622305.1 Nannospalax galili | reverse complement strand
AATACATGTTCTCAAATGCTAGTGACTCTGGCTGTATTAAATCTGAGCTCTGTGTGTGTATGTGAAGTTGAGGACTTGCATCTGTCCTCATACTAGTGGTGCAGGAGGGAAGGGGAGCCTCATTCACAGAATGGTTCCCTGCCTGACTCTGTTGTCTTGTTCTGTGGGTCTTAGGTCAAGTGATGAATTAAGGTCCGATGTGTGTGAGGGGGAGAGAGGTGTCCTGTAAAATTGATGGGAAGACTCACCATCCAGCAATTCCACTCCTACACATATACACAGGAAAGGGACTCAGCATATCAAAGAGACGCCTGCTTTCCCATGTCTATTGCAGCACCAGTCACAGAAGTTAAGGAGAAATCCCTTTGCTGGTAGAAGGGTGTTAAAACAGAGGTCTGGTCCCAGCCCAGGGCTTTTCAAGCAAAGTTAGGCAGAAGGGTCCACTATGAAAACATTGTTGGTTTTACTCAGTTTTGGCAGTGAGGGCTTGACCTTCCTCCGTTTCGGATCTATTTTCTGTTTATCTGTCATCTACTGATCATTCATTATCTATCATTTAGTTATCTCTATTATCTATCATCTATCATGACTAGGTATAATATTTATTATGAATAATAGATGGCTATCATCTGTTTATCTCTATCATCTCTCTATCATATAATCTGTCATATCTATCAGCTATCTATTAATCTATTATCTATATATCATCTATCAATCAATCTTCTATCATTCATCTATTTATCAATCATCTATCAGTTATCTATCATCTATCTATCATCTATTATCTATCTATATATTTATCATCTATCTATCACCTATCATTCAATCTTCTATCATCTATCAATCATCTATCATCTATCAGTCATCTATCAATCAATCATTTATCAATCAGTCAATCAATCAATCATCTATTATCTATCAATCATCTATCTCAGTCATCTATCTATCATCTATCTATTGTCTGCCTCTCCCTCCCCAGCAGCCCTTAACTGCCTACTGACCTCATGATGGGTAAAGCATTATGAGGCTCTCTTCTCTTCATGGTAAGATGTTGATGGGCCCAATATTGTACAGCTTTTGTGTAGATAATCACAAATTCTGTGAGTTCAAGAGGACAACAACCACGTCATGCCTGTAAGACAGCATTGCACATAGCTCCACCCATCCCCCAGCTCTCGTGTTATTTCTGCTCTCTCTCTTCCATGACTGAGCATCTATCTTCTGTCAATAGATTATATATCTATCAATCATTCATCATCTGTCTACAAGTATCTGTGTCTACCACTGTCCTGGTTTGTTCTTCATTACTGTGACAAAACACTCTGAGCACTACCACCTTGGGGAGGAAAGGGTTTATTTGTCTTACATCTCCCAGGTC
>NW_008475755.1:0-1380 GCF_000622305.1 Nannospalax galili | reverse complement strand
ACCTGTCTGCTTCTGAAATCTTGGTGAGTGGGCTTACCCTTGCCACTTGATGTCTTGGCTGTGGGTCAGGCAGCAAGCCCAAGAGGTCTCCTTTGGGTAGTCCTTTCTATATGAATGGCTAGTACCACCCGCCCTTCACAGGTGGAACTGTGGCCCTCTTCCAGGACATGAGCTCCGTGTGCTCACCCCACCCCACTGTCGGAACCTTTGGTCCTTGGTCATTTGGGGTGATTTAAAAGAGAGCCACTTTTTGGAAACTCTGTCAATTCAAAAGTACTGTTCATTTGCAATTTCACACCCATTCTAGCTTGACATTAGTTGACCCATCAACTCTGACACTTTCTTATGTTTAAACTGGTATACCAGTTGTCTGATTTTCTCTTCAGCTGTTAGAAATCAACCTGAAAGAATTTGAGATCGCTTGTTTAGCAAAGCTGCTTACAATTTATTTTTTTGGAAAAATTTGATTTTTCTGCCTTAAAGTTCCTTGGTTCAGAAATTGTAATAGAAAAGCATAGCTCAGGTTTTGAGACAAAACTCCATCATTTGACAACCTAGCTACCAAAAGAAAGTATCAAATAAATTTTCTTTGCAGATGTAGACATTCCAGGCCCCACTGATGCATAAACGTGACATTTTTGGCTGCTCTGAGCCAAATTACTCCGGGCATTTTTAGTTTCATGAACAGGAAAAAAATAAACCTTTTCAACTTGAAAAATAAATGGAAGTCATTCTTTTTGGTGGTAGATAACTCTAAAAGATGTGACCTTTCAAAGTTCATACTACCCAAGTGGGCTATTTCCTCGGAGGAAAATCTACGAGAGTTCAATTAAGTCATGTCAAGGAGAAATTGTTAAGTGATGGAGGAAGGAAAAACATTTGTAAGACAAGTAAACTTTGGAACCAATTATTCTTCTTGATTTCCTGTAACTCACTCCGTGCCTGGGTTTCAGTGCTCTTCAGAATGTTGGATGTCATGTTAGCATCTCAATTCATTTGGTTGAATATATACAATGATTTGATTTAGGAAGAGTGATTATGATGGTTACTAAAAAGAACAAGTTTCCATAGACATGGGATAATTTGAGATCCACTATGTAAGAGAGATCTGTGCTGAGCTAAACCTTGTAAAAATAAATCCAAATGGCACTTTCTCCCTTGGTGGATTCCTTTGTTAATCAACCTACCAGCGTCTGGAAATGGACCATTATGCAAATTCTTAAAATACAATCAGATCTTTTCACCTTGGGATGCTTATAATTCTTTCTCTTGGAAATAAGATCCTTAAGTGAACATCTCAGTGGCCATACCCCAGGAATGAGAGGGTCACAGATGCCTCACTAGGCAAAGGAGAACATAAAAAGTAACTCAGTTTCATGG
>NW_008475754.1:0-1272 GCF_000622305.1 Nannospalax galili | reverse complement strand
AAAAAAAAAAAAAAAAAAAAAAAAACACAGTGTTGTGTGAAGAAGAGGGTCTCTGTGGGAAGTTTTGCATTATGTCATCGCTGGCAACTGTGTATCTCTGGAACCCAGTGTGGTCTGACATCTTTTTGGCTTTGGATTGGCTTGTAAAAGGGTATTATTTCTATGGGATAATCCATGTGTGTGTCAAAATGAGTCTAAATTTATCACACAATCTTACTAGCTTTTTCCTAGTTATAAAATCTGTAAAGTGGTTCATTGTAGAAAAATTTAAAGATAGAGGAAAATTAAAAGAAAATATGAAAATCAATGGATATACCATAAAAACTGTAATATTCTGATGTTTCCTTTCCAAAATATGTTTAGATTTCTATATTTGCATGCATACACTATATACACAATGATAATGATGCAAATCATGTGTATTTCCTCTATTTACTTTTGCCTAACCTTATTTTGAAAATAGTTTCCTTCTCTCATCATTAGAATTCAATGCTTGATTTTACTGGGTGCAGAACAGTCTACCCTGCAGTGGAGGACAGAGAACAATAGCACGGGGGGAACCCTCTTTCTAAACGTGTCATTATTCTTTAAGCAAATTCAGGAGATAGGATCCTTCAATTATTCCTACTGTGTTCATTTGGAATCCTCTTGATTAGATAATGTCTAAGTTTAATTGTTACAAGGAACAGGAGATCTATACTATTGCACAGAGATCAGAATACATGCAGTCCATGGGATTCCAGGGCTTTCTGAGGTTTCTAGGCTCACTGTTTAGAGAGGGGTGTGTGGGGGTGTGCCTAGTACAAGCACATAAGGGAGCTGGGCAGTTGATAGCTGATGGGGTGGTCATTTTTCTTTGTGGGGGACTACTGGTACGTAGCATATGGCCCAGTACATTACTCCACATCCATGTGTATATGGGAAGCATTAATTATACTCCATTGGAGGATGTACCTAAACCAATCCAAGTAAAGTCCCAGGTTGCTAAGATACATTCTGTGCTTGCCTGCCTCAGTGATGCTTTGTCTCCTGTGATTCTGATACACTACCAGCAAACAAATCAAATATGTGTGTCTGGGAACTGGATACATTTGCAGTTAGACTCATTGTTTAGGGGAAAGTTGGAATGCATGTGGGATGCTTTAAAGCATATTTTATTTGATATGCTATTCCCTCTCTCTTGCTCAGGATGAAATACAAGTTCTTGCAAGTGCTCTACCACAGATCTATAGCCTCGGCACTTGTTTTTTTTTTTTTTTTTTTTTTTTTTTT
>NW_008475753.1:0-1379 GCF_000622305.1 Nannospalax galili | reverse complement strand
TCCCCATGTCTGTTGGATCTAACTCCTCTCTTGGCAGAGTATCTGGTGGTTGGATCCTGTGGATTCTGGCTAGGACAGTCAGGACTTGGCTCCCTTTGGCCTTGGCCTAAGTCCTAGCCTCCAAAGCCTTGACTCTGGGTTTCTGCCTAACCAAGAGCATGGTAAGCTCCACACCAGGCCAGGCAGAGGGGCATAGTGACCAGAACAGAGTGCTTAATGTCAACACAACCAATGTCAGCAAGATTGGAAACAGGCCTTTGCAGGCACCAAGGATGTGAAACTCATCTTTGAAAAGCAGGAGTGAATTGACATTCCTCTACCAGAAACACATCTGTGCACTTGCTTGTGGGATAAATGTGCTTTTGTTTCCATAGATGGGGAAACTGAGGTTGGAAAGAGTTCTAACCTGCCTTGGGATCACTATTACCAGTGGTGGTGAAATCACCCAGGATTGTGGAGTACAGCTACTGCAGACGCTGGACTGCTGCCGCCCAAGGACCCTGAGCCCCACCACCTCTCAGGTTCAGTTTCCCTCTCCCTGCCTCCTGGGCTACAGTCGTCTGTCCATCCATGAGCTGGACAGGCTGACACTTGGGGTCCAGGTAGGCTCTAGCTGGTCTGTGAACTGAGGGAGGCCATGGGTGAAGCTTCTCCACTGTGCTGGGCCTAGATCCCAGCACGAGACAGCTCAGCCCGCTCCTTTGGCAAACCAGGCTATACCCACAAGAACATTCTTCCTGGCCGCAATGCCTCCATGGAGCCCATAAAAACAGTGCTCTCGACGGCCTCACACCTCAGGAATGCAGTTGCCTTCCCAGACAGGGGAGTCTTGGACTCAGTGGTGGTCAGGCCAGGACCCTGTGCCTCACGTGTTCTGGAATTGACAAGATAAATAAGCATCATTCCAAGAAAAAACAAAAGTTTCATTTCCCTTTTAAACACTCTGGCCACATTTGGAGTTAATGTCTCCTAAGATCTGGAGGAACACAGAGTTTCTCTTCCAGGAATCACATTAAGCTCTGCGGGCTGCTGCTGAGTCTGTGCCACATTCTTTTCACCAGAAAACTGGTCTGAGCTCGCATCACACGTGTGGAGTTGATGGTCCATTTCAGTGATCCAGGCCATGTGTGCTTGACACTTAGTGGAAAGGTTTCCAGGTATCAACAGAGCTAGAGATAGACAGTGGTTAGGGTGCATCCAAGACCCATGAACAATGACGGCTGAGTTTGCACTGAGAGCCAGACAGTTCCTGAGCCGTTTGTGAGGCGATCCACACTTGGCCAAGGAGCTGGAAATTCTGGCAGATTTAGACATGACAAACCTACTGAGTCATGGTTATTAACCATTCAGCTCTTACTGAAACAGGGACACTGCTATGA
>NW_008475752.1:0-1378 GCF_000622305.1 Nannospalax galili | reverse complement strand
TTCAAGACACAAGTATTTCTCTGTAAGAGGAGCTCATTTTTTCTGATAATTGAGAAATATTAAATGCAATGTAGACATGATCTTCAACAGCTGGCCTTCTCCCTTCCCACCCTTGAACACTGCCCCATCCTGTCCATGCACTCTAAGGCCCAGCTCCAGCACAGTTGTGGTATACGCTCACTGTGCCATAACCTTTTAACTCTTAGAGATTTTAAGAGGGAGTGCCTCTTTCTGGAATTATCTATTCTCATTGTTCTTTCCAACTGCACAGCTCAAATTTACCTTTTTTGGACACCTATTCTCACTGGGCTGGGTCTCTGATATCTCTCATCCCACCCACAAGCTAGACTACCTGAACCCACGAGAGTTATGGTGGTTTAGCAATCAATTCCAGGAAATTAGCCCTTCTGACTTCCATCTACAGCTTCAAACATGGTGCTGCTAGCTGGTCTCATTTTCAGTGCTTGGTGCCTGGATTCTTTCTCTGTGACTCTGGGAAATTCATATGCACTGTAGGCTTAGACACTAAGCCCTTTTGTCCAGGCAGACAGCCCTTCCTGCCATGGCACATAGTCAAGGGAGTGGAGTGTGCAATGGATTTGACCCCATTTGTCCCTTCAGTTCCCTCTGCCAGGTCAATGCACCTGGGTGTACTACATCCCCAGGTACGGTTCCTATGGAAAGTCCTAAGCCTGGGCTCACATTGAGAGGTAATAAATAAAAAGCTATCCTTTAGTTCCTCCAAGTGAAATTGGAGTCTCTTTCATCCAAATTTAGCTACAGTTTTGTTAGACACACAACTTCTCTTATGGGGAATCTTCGCTTGCCTATCTGACTCCTAGGGTATAAGACCTCAGCCATTTTCATATTTGTAAAGATTTCTAATTATCTTTTCTACTACAAAAATCCCTGTTGTATCAGTAAGTGAATATTCAGCAGAAGGTTTTGATGAGTTCCCACCATTTTCTTCATTAGTCTAATTTCTTATAATGGTCAAAAGAATAACAATTGTGCTATTTTTCTGTTTATCAGAATGGTGGGTTGGGACTCTGTAAATAAGAGTTGGTTTAGGTGGAAACTGGAGTCTGGTCTAGACAGGGTATGTGGCGATTGTTGGATCAAGGTTTTGCCAAAGGGGAATGTCTCTTAACTGGCCAGCTAATTAGAAAGAAGTTATTGTGCAAGTTTAGGATGTTGCACTTTGAGAAGGACTAAAAGAACTTTGGGTTAAATTTTATTATGCTTGCTGTGGGTCAGTATGTATCACTAGCTCTCTCTAAAATCATGGGTGTTACAATACCCAAAGAGTTGCTCACTTATGGACAAGTTTCTCTTAATTTTTTTACCCTCCCTCCCTCCCTCCCTCCCTCTCCTCCTC
>NW_008475751.1:0-1379 GCF_000622305.1 Nannospalax galili | reverse complement strand
GTAGTGCCTCAGTCCCCCAAATAGCAGAGTGTAGGTATGCAGAACCAGGTCTGGATTGATGTTAAATTCTTTCATGGTCCTAAGTCTTTGTCAGGTGGCTTTGCAGTGAGATGAAGCCCCAAAGGCCACTGCTGGCTCCTCGTGGCGTTTGAGGGCTGCTGGCCGTCACTTCCTCTCACTGTCTTCAACACCTGTCTTCACATTTGCCTGTCTTCTGTGCCTTTCTCAATTTGTCATGATTATTTTTGTGATATTAGAGAGGCCACCGGGAGTGGAGGCAGCCAGCACCCGCGTCACAGTTAATAAAATGCCTAAAGAACTGAGACAGCTGTGTGCTGGCCAGCCCTTTACTTCCTGTAGCTGGTGACAGTTATCTTGCCTTTCATTTCCTTCCTGTTCTTGTGACTCTTGGTAGATAGAATGCATCTTTATTGAATCATAGTCACTGGTTCTATTTATGGAACTTGGTTTAATTTTTCCCTCGGTGTAAACATTTTGAAAACAGACCTCTAGAAGTAAACAATTTCTTGAACTTATTTTGGCCAATGGCCATGTTAATCCTATACATTTCCAAGGGAAGAGTGAGATTTTGTTGGTTGGTTTTATTGCTGTTATTGCTTTTTAAAAAATGTGTAGCTCAGGCTGATCTCAAGTGATTCTTGAGCCTCAAGGGATCCTCCTGCCTTGGCCTCCCTAGCAGGTAGAACTGCAGCATCAGGACAGCAGGTGATACAGTCTACAATTTCCGACAAGATAACTTATCTCCAGACTCGCAACATTCCAACTCTCCACATTCACAGACATTCTATTCAGTCAGTCAGCCATGCCTAATCATCACAAAGCACAACTTCCTCTCTGGGAACTTTAGTTCACACTCTCTGAAAGGAGTATTATCTCTATGTAGGCAGTCTTTGCAGAAAATGCTAATTGTGCTGGAATTCTCGACTCTCCTCTAGTGAGACCCTTTCACCTGACTCCTTTCATTCCTGTGTTTTGATAATTTTCCCTGTCTCCCTATCCTGCCTCAGAACTACAGGTGGACATTACCACAGCCAGCTCCTGAAGATGTTCTCAATGCAAACAGGACCTGGGTGAAGCTGAGATGTCAGCAAAGAAAGAGGATGCTCCGGCTGAGGCATGTGAGATTTTGGTAAGTGAAAGTAAAGTTTTAGTTGTAGTATCTCACATGAGATAAACTGCCTTTAAATTTACTTACTGGTAATCACTGTTCTGACAGGGATTGGATTTACAGCAACATCTTGTGGGCTGCTGAGTGAGGCCATGCCCCTCCCTGCAGAGATATCATCACCTTTCTCTATGTGTTAGTTGCTTTTCTGTTGCTGTGATAAAACACTTTGATGAAGCCAATTTATAGAAGG
>NW_008475750.1:0-1371 GCF_000622305.1 Nannospalax galili | reverse complement strand
ACTTAATACTATACTTCCCAGATCTACCAATTTTACTGAAAATTTAATGATTCCACTAAATAAAATTCTGTTGTGCCTATGGACCACATTCTCCTGTATTCATCTGCTGATTTATCTAAGCTGGTTCCATCTCCTTGTTATGAATAGAACAACAATAAATATGTATGTTCAAATATCTCTGTGGTAGGATATGGAGTGGAGTGGTAGAGCTGTATCACATAGTGGCTCTGTTTTTAATTTTTTGAGAAACATTCTTACTGATTTCCTTAAGGGCTGCACTAATTTGCACTCCCATGAGCAGTGACTAGGTATCCTCTTTCTCCACCTGTGCTGAATAGTGTTCGTTGTAAACGTAACACACCTGGGAAGAGGGAAACTTAACTGGGGAATTTCTTTTATTGGAAAGGCCTTGTGGACATGTCTGTGGGACATTTTCTTTACTGTTGAGTGATGTTAGAGGGCCCTGCACCCACTGTGCATGGTGCGACCCCTCAGCAGGTGATCCTGTGTTGCATAAAGAAAGCAGGCTGAACACAGGCCAGAGGAGCAAGCCAGTAAGTAGCATTCCACCATGGTCTGTGCTTCAGTCCTGCCTCCAGGGTCCTGTCCTGAGTTCCTGCCCTGGCTTCCCTCGGTGATCTGGGAGATGTAAGATAAATGAACCCTTTCCTCCCCAAGTTGGTTTTGGTCAGTGTATTTATCACAGCAGTAGAGAAGCAAACTAAGACACCACCTTCTCTCCAACATACATTGTCAGATGAAATGCCTCTTTCATTGATCACAGTTCAGTTTACAGGACAGTTCAGATTAGTTGTTCTTCTTCAAGAACAACCAGTGTTCTTAACCTTTGAGCCATCCCTCCATAAATCTATTTTTTAAAGGTAGTAACATTTCTCCTTGAGAATAAAATCTCAAAAAACTATTGTTGGTTTTCCATATCTGTGGATTCCATATTCATATATTCAACCAACCTTTGGGCTGATATATCCAGGGAAGATAATTATGTCTGTACTGAACACGCACAGGGATTTTTCTTGTTATTCCCCAAACAATACAGTATAACAGCTATTTGCATAGAATTTACATTGTGTGCAGTATGATAAGAAATATGGAGATAACTTAAAGCCTATGGGAGGGTGTGCATGCTGACAAATGATTCACACTATTTAGTATAAGAAAAGCATTTTCAGGTGGAGAAATGGCTCAGCAGTGAAGAGTACCTGCTGCTTTTGCAGAGGGCCCAGGTTTGGTTCCCAGCACCCATATCAGGCAGTTAAAAATCACCTGTTGTTAGTTCCAGGGGATTTGACACTCTCTTCTGGCCTCTGTGGATACTGTACTCACACACACACACACACACACACACACACA
>NW_008475749.1:0-1376 GCF_000622305.1 Nannospalax galili | reverse complement strand
GACACCCCATGCTGAGATCCCCTGTACCCGAGTAGCAATCATCTCATGGGAACTGGACCGCCCACTCAAGCGATAAACTCTTCTAAGCACCCTGTGGAAGTGAGTACTGGCTTTCACCACCACCTGCTCTGTCCCAGCTCCTCTGTTTAAAGTAAAGCTGTCAGTTCCCTGAGGATGGGCTTAGGCTCACCACACCCATTTATCTGAACTTCCCAAGGTGGCCCCTCTGATGAAATGCCCTTCTCTACCATTTGCCACTTAGCATACTGTGACCCTTGGCTGAGTTCAGTCTGTGAAGACTGGGGCTTTTGCCCTAAACTCTGGCAATGTTACCAGGCTCTGCAGAGAGTCAGACCTCCCTTTGGGTTTCACTTCTAATGCTGGCTCGCCTACTGTTCACAGCATCTGCACAGTCTTTCCCCCTGAAATCCTTGACCCTTTAAGTCATCTATTACTACTGGAATCAACTTCTTATGAGCGCCTCATAGTTTTAATCTTTGACCTCCTCCTGCAAATGATGAATATTGTAATGGTATCTAAGACTCTGAGTCCTTTCCAGAGATTTTCAATTTACTTTGTCTGGATTCAATAGAGGAATTGCTATCTCTGTCTGATAGAGCCTGACAGAATGAATGTACTTGCTAGATAATAGGATGCGAGACTCGGTGATCCACGGGCTGAGCAATGGAAGCTGTGTTAGCTTGGAGTAAACAAGTCATCTTATACTTCTGAACTCCAGGGAGACCAGCTGTATTGTCACCGAGCAGGATTGTTTTGAAAGGAATTGTTTTTCCTGAGAAGTGCGTTTCATCTGTGGGTTTAAAAAATCAACTGGCCGTGTCTGAGGCAGATGCGCTGCGGCCAGACTCTGCTGTCTTTTACAGAGCACACAGGGAACAGACTCAGTGCAGTTCTCAGTGGGCTAGGAGTTCAGAGTATGTGAGGTGAGCACTGACTTCAATTTAAAGTCACCAGCTGCCTGAGCCCCGAGCCCGACAGTCATCCTGATCCTTTGAGGATCTGAAGCCAGGCTCTGCGTCTCCACCCTCTCACCGGCAACGTCCCAGATGACACCTTACAACATTAAGCTGCTCCATCTACGATGAAAATCTGCTAATCGGGTGGCCACCTTCCTGGATTCCCTGAGCCAGGTCTCTGGCAGCCTCTCCGGGGACCTGGTCTCCATTGTAGTACCATGTTATAGAGGCAGCTGTCTCCACAGGCTTCAAGCTTTTCTCGGCAGTTTTCTCACACTGTTCTAGCTTCACAGAATTGGGGGAACAGTCTTAACTCTGTATTAGGTTTTGGTGTAAGCAAATGTTATCTTTTTCTTTGGTCTTTTTGAGACAGGGTCTCCCTGTAACCCCAGCTGGCCT
>NW_008475748.1:0-1378 GCF_000622305.1 Nannospalax galili | reverse complement strand
TTTGGGTGTATATATACTAAAATTGGAGTAATATGAAGAAAATTAGCAGGCCCCACACAACGATGACCCACATTTGTGAATAGTTCCACGCTATTTGACATACCTATGAAAATGTTGTCATGAAACCATTCCACTTGGTAGAACTTTTAAGAATTACACTTTAAGGCCAGGCTTGGCAGTACATGCCTTTAATCACAGCACTTGGGAGGCAGAGGTAGGCAGATCTCTGATTTTGAGGTAAACCTTGTCTCAAAAAGACCAGGAAAAAAAAAAAAAGAAGAATTACATTTTAGCTGATTGCTTATGTGGGACACTTTGGCAGTTTCCCTTTCCTAAGCATTAAGTGGCACTCTGTTGTTTCTGCAACTTTTGTTTTGTTTTGTCTTTCGCGACAAGGTCTCATAGCCCAAGCTGGCTTTGAACTCACTGTGCAGCAGAGGCTGGTCTTGAGCTCCTGTACGTCAGCTTCCTCTTCCAGGGTATTGGGAGTTGCAGGTGTGTACTGCCATGCCTGACAGGCTCCCACTTAAAAAAAATATTTATTTTTTCTTTTTAATTGCATGGGTATATGTGTGAGTGTAGGTATGTGCAAAATCCAGAAGAGGGTGTTGGCTCTCTTGGAGCTGGAGTTATATAGATGGTTCTGGTGCTGGGAACTGAACTCAAGTCAGATCCTCTACAAGAGCAATACACTCTCTTAACCAGAGCCATTTCTCTAGCCCCATGTCTCCTACTTTCTAAGTTGAATTATTATAGTTCCATGGACAAGAAACTGGGGAAGGCTCAGTGGATAAAGCACTTATCAGGCGAACATGAGAGCCTGAGTTTGAATCCTCAGAACCTATGTAAAAACCAGGCACAGTAGCATGTGTCTGTAATCCTAGCACTTCTATAGTGATATAGGAGACAGAGATAGGCGAATCAGAGCTGAAGGGCATTTAGCCTGGGAGTCCCAGCAGCAGCAGCAAACAACAATCTCCAGAGCCCACAGAAGGGGAAAACCACCTACTGAAAGTTGCCCTGTGTACTCACACACATACTCACACACATGCACACACAAGTCATACACACTCACAAGCACATACACACACAACCAATAATAACAATGAAAAAAATTTAATTAAAACAAAAATAGAGAGCCTGTCTCAAACAAGATGGAAGGTGAGGACTCACACCCAGTGCTGTCCTCTGACCTCCACACACTCCATAATACAAGCATGCCACATTCACACACATGGCACACACAAAGAAACTATTATCTTTTAAGTTATGATCACTCCAAGTTGGTGCCTATAGTCATGTAAAGCTATACTTTTTATAAAATGAAGTACCTGGGCGCCAGTTATTTCACTGTCTGTGACTGTCAGTGAAGCCCCGG
>NW_008475747.1:0-1377 GCF_000622305.1 Nannospalax galili | reverse complement strand
AGAGGATGTCAGGTCCCCTGGAACTGGAGTTATGGATGGTTGTTAGCTGCCGTGTAGTTGCTGGGCACCAAACACAGATCTTCTGTAAGAACAGGCAGTGTTTTTAACTGCTGAGCCATTGTTCTAGCCCCATATCTGAGGCTTCTAACATGATATTTTGGCATACTTAGAGACAGTATAGTAGTTACTATACTGAAGTAGACCCACACATCTCTGACTTCACACAGTTACTCAAGGTATGTTCTTAGCACACAGTGATTCTTACTGCCACCAGGCAAGACTGATCTATCTCGTGTGAGATGTACACTGGTACCTCTAACTTTTGTGCTCTCTTGTACACAGCACATCTAATGGAGTTGTGAGTCACATTTCAAGCACTGCGGATTTACTGCCTGACAAGCCTTAATGTAAGGAAACTATTTTGGGCTGAATCTGTCACTAACAACTTTATGTCGCTTATTGTCTCCTGCACCATTTGCTGAGATTGCCTGGCCCGGAGAACCCATGTTGGAGGCAGAACTGCCCGACGGTGAACCTCACTGACAATCGCATTATCGGTCTTTATGTTAAGTACACCAGCACCCAGAAGGCCTTTCAAGATAAAAGACAGGCTGGTAGATAATATAAACACCAAAATCCCAAATTTTCTCCTAACTGGGACACGTACAAAGTTTATGAATTTATACAGTATGTGGCTAGCACAGAGTGTAACACTAATTTTGTATGTGTACATGTTTATGTATGTATGTGTACATGTTTGTATGTGCATATACATGTGGAGGACAGAGGTCAATCTCAGGTGTCATTCTTAGGTGCTACCACCAAGTAGGCTAAATTGTCTGGCCAGTGAGACTCAGGGATCTGCCTGTTTCTGCTTCTCCAGTGTTGGGATTACAAACGTGCACTACTATGGCTGGCATTTTTTATGAGGGTATTGAGGATTGACCTCATGTCCTTGTGAAACTCTATACTGACTTAGCTATCTCCCCAGCAACGTCCCCTCCCCAACAACTTATTATTATTATTATTATTTGTTTCTTCTTCATCACCATCCCTTATGGCAGGAGGATGGTAAGTTAATAAGAGAAATCAAAGACCAAAGAGACAAGGCCACTGTTTTGGTCGAGTCACGGCTGGACTGACAGCAGCATTCCATAGCCATTACTTCTCTCCTAGGGAATCCTGAAGCCTCATATCCACTCTAGACTAACATGTCCTCAGTCCATGGAGAACAATTCGCTCCCACATCTGTGCGACAAGCTAAACTACCAATAATGCCTTGCACAGTGTGTTAAGCGACATAATCAACTGGAGAGGGACTTGTGTCAGTTAGGCTTTGTCTCCTTAAAAAATCAAGAGTTCCCATGCTAAGAGAGA
>NW_008475746.1:0-1378 GCF_000622305.1 Nannospalax galili | reverse complement strand
AGTGGTCTAAAAGAAAGGGTTAAGTTTGCCATGTAGATTTAAGGTAGTATCCTTTTGTGATGGGATTAAAAGATTAGAATTTCTTATCATAAATTAAGTTCTAAGTTTTACAGGTTTTGAAAAAGACGACTCATATTTAATGTTTCTTACAGAGGGAGATGCCTTTACATATGCAACCCAGCAAAGTTCCTCTTGTCTAAGTTATTAGCATAACATAAATCAGAGAAGAGAGGAAAGACAAAAAGGAAACATTAAGACTTCAGGTTAAGAATAAATAAAATCTAAATAGTACTCAAAATAATTCCATTTAGAAACAGGTTAAGATAATGTTAAAATTGAAACTTCCATTGTGGAGGTCTGATATTACCTCCTTCGTCTGACATGAAAATGTATTAACCTTGTTGCAAGGCAATAGTGACTGTTGAAATCTCTTGCTTTTCTATTATCTGATCAAGAATCCAAGATGAAAATCAAAACAAGAATTGCAAGAGGATTAGGAAATGTGATTGAATGCCTACAGTCCAGGGAATTTCTAGGATATCAGAATCCCCTAGAGTTCAGTAGCACTGGTAAATTCCTGGGTGTCGCTAATTTGAATTATGCCATGTGGTTGAATTAAGATGGCGGCAAGGCCATACAGATGCCACCATTTGGAAAATGTTACTGTCCAAGATGGCAACCAAGTCACGTGGCTGTCCCCACATTGATGGTGTCATCAATAAAGATGGACACAAAGTCGCATGATTGCCTCCCTCTTTGTGAGGAAGCAACCATGATGCAACCAGGTCACATGGCCACCTTGGTGACCTCAGCTCCATGATAAAATAAGCCCATAACCCACCAGGATACAAACCCTGTGGGATTTACATATCTCAGGTTAAATGTGAACAGCAACCCTTTTTACTTTTAGTAAGCACCCAGTTAGGTCATATTGATATAGCAGGAGAAAGTACCCTAAGATATATAGGCCCCAAGTAGGAAAGGAAAGCAAAGGAATCCATGGTCTCGAACCAAGGAAGGGAGTCTCTGTCTCTCACCAGCCATTGCAACTGTGAATTCAAAGCAATGTCCTCCAGATCTCTTCATTCCTAGATGTAGGTTGTTGCTAGAACAGAAACCCATGAAGGCAGCAGAAAAAATAGGGAGCTATGTCCAGCACATAAATCACTGGGATATTGCTCTGAGAGCATGATGTGTCTCATCAGAGCATGGTGTATGACTCTCCTCCTTGCTCATTGAAATTTAAAATGCTTAGATCTAGTTAGAAGAGCAGATACCTTGGGACCACATGGTCTGAGCACTGCTTCCTTGGTGCCCAACAGGGCCTGAGGTCCAAAGTCTAGGTCCCTCTGACTGAGAAAATGTTCAGGAAAGAAAT
>NW_008475745.1:0-1378 GCF_000622305.1 Nannospalax galili | reverse complement strand
ATTGTTGAGCAGAATTACAGGGAGCGAGTCTCCCCCAGTCATCTGCAAATTGCCTTTTGGCACCATGAAAGGGACCCATCTAGTGGCAAGCAGGTTTCCAGTTTAGTCCAAGCACTAACAGACCCTAGTGGCTGGAAAGGTGGCCTCCTTACCCCATGGGGCTGTTGCATAGAGGCCTAGGGAAGCCTAGAACTGGCCTGGGTGTGGATGAACACAAGGACCTGCAGACAAAACTGCCAGACTTTACAACCTCCAGCCTTTGTCTCTGGACTGGAATGGAGCTGGGGCTCTCAGGGCATCTCATCACCTGGAGATTGCTCCTTCCTGTGGGGCTCTACCAGCCCATGGGCCTCTTGACATGAGAGGATACTTTCTTGACCCTTTCCCACTGCCTATCATTGTCCTCTCTATTTTGTTCTGACCTGCTGCTTGGAGGTGTTGCCTCAACACCTACCATTCCTGCTCTAAATCCCAGGAGGGATACAGCCCACCCTTGAGCTGGAGGCTGGCCCTGCACTGACTTCTCATGTACCTGTCGGGGGGAAAGAGGAGTGGGAATAGGAAAAAGGGAGTTCCCAGAGCATCAGGTGACCAGCTCCCCCTTCCTAGAAAGGGCAACAGGACTCATCTCCACCTTGTGCTTCCCCTCTCCCAGGTGCCAAATTGCCATAGACTTCTCCTGCAGCCACTCTGGGGTTCAGGTTTCCTTGGCTATGTATGGCAATGCCAGGAGGGAGGGTGGTCAGCAAAGGTGGTATACCTGCCAAGCTCTCACTTGAGAGCTAGGCCCTGACAGGGCCACACCAGGAAGTTTTGTATTAACAGAGACATCCTCCCCTCCTCCACCCCCCACCCCCCACTATTTTCCACTGTTTCCACTGGAGGTCAAAATTTTATTTCTCATCCTTTTTGGATACCAGGGCTGTGTGCATGCAACCTGCTTTCTAAGTGAAATTGACTCTGTTTACCCACTTTAACCAAAAGTGGGGCTTGGACCAAGGGAGCTGAGACCTCCCAGGGGCACCCTCCCCTTTCAAAATCCATCTGATTTTGCCATTTTCTTGTACCCAGTCCCAAGTCTGGGTTTCTGTTCATTTTTGAAAAATGATCCTGTTCCATCTCTTTTGGCTTCTCCTAGTCTCCTGTAAATAGACCATACACATAGATCAGTATTTCTCGTCCTTCCCTTCTGCTCCTCCCCACATTGCCCCCAGCCTTGCCCAGATTCCAGAAAGAGGTAGCTGTCACAGTATGGGATCCCTGCACTTGATCCCCAGCAGATAGAGGGGGATGGAGCTGGATGGGGGGGCGGTTCTCGATGTGCTTCCAGTCTCTGCTGGCAGCATCTCTGGCCCACCCTCATATTTTATATATATAT
>NW_008475744.1:0-1378 GCF_000622305.1 Nannospalax galili | reverse complement strand
ATGGAAATAACACTTGGCAAGTTGCTGTACTGCTTAGCGGTTAGCAGTCAGTCCTCTTATCTACTCGGTTGTGAATGATCCTTGAGAAGTAACATCTCTTATCACAACCTGATCGCTATCTTAAGGAACTGAACATGGCAAAAGGAAACTGCTTCTCTAGAAAAATGGAGGTCTGTGTTTTTAATTCATAAGCCCCAGCTATGAGCAAAATAGTCTTATCGACCATTTCTGCTACAAAACCTCATGAGACTCATGTCTGACTACTGTACCCAGCTGTCTGCGCAGTTCAACTCTGGGACCCGTCAGTCATCTTCAACATCCCTGCTATGAGCTTCGGGCCAAACACTTCTACCCAGGATGTGGAACCTCAGCTGCGGGTGTCAGGCTGTGACTTTAAATGAGTGCATAACCAATCCAGAGCACAACATTGCCTAGAGGTTCATGATGATTCAATCCTGCCTGACCCAACTTCATGCTTATGATTTTTTGCATGTGTGTGGTGTGGATGCATGTGTATATGTATGTTTCAGGGTGTGTCGATACATGTGTGTATGTGTGTGTGTGTAGAAGCGTGAGGTTGGCAAACACACTTTCCATTGCTCTGTTCCTTACTCTTGGAGGCGGGCCTTCTCACCTGAATCCAGACCTCACTGACGTGCTTAGTCTGGCTTGCCAGTTTGCCCCCAAAATCATCTTTCTCCACCTTCCAAGCACTACCACAAATGGGCCCCTGCACAGCACAGATGTGGGTGCTGGAGATCTGAACTCCAGTTCTGTTTCTGCCATGGAACTGTCTTTCCTGCCATCAAATTTCATGTTAAAAAGTATCATGTGTAGAGGAAAGGATACTTAAGTCATGAAAGAGTACGTAAAGTGGACCCCCGCCCCCGTGGATATTTGAATTCAACTTTCTGTGTGAAGTAACGAGAACCATTTTTGCATTCCAAAAGAATTCAAGATGTGCTGCTCCTTTGAGGCCGTGACAGAGTTGGACTTTTTTTCAAATTCCATTAACTACTAGTGCAGCAGGTATTAGACATGACTTGTCACTGGGTATTTTGTCTCTTTGTTACATTTGGAAAAAAAAAATTTAAAAATTTGTGTTGGGGAGAGGAGTTTTTTAACCTGAATATTTTTTCTGTCCCTTTTGGTTTAAAACAAGATTAAATCATTCTATTACAAACAGGCAGCACTTACAAAGCAGACACAACAAATCAAGCACTGTTGTGCTGGATAGCTTTAGTGTCAACTTGACACACCCAGGTAGAGGGAGCCTCAGTTGGGGAATTGCCTCCCTTTAACTGGCCCGTGCCCATGTCTGTGGGGGCATCTTCTTGATTATTGTATGATGTGGGAGGGCCCAGGGCCCAGCCCCTGG
>NW_008475743.1:0-1378 GCF_000622305.1 Nannospalax galili | reverse complement strand
TCATCGCTTGGCACTTAGTCTTTAAGACTGCTTTCCAAAATTAAAACTTTATCATGTCACAAAGAATATAACTATGATTCCTTAAAAAATCATTTTAAAAATTAAACTATTTGGGCCAATGAGATGTCTTACTGTAGGTAAAGTTATGTGCTCCAAAGCCAGATGACCTGGGTTCAATTCCTCAAAGTCAGATGATGGAAGGAGAGAATCAACTTCTAAATTTGTCCTCTGACAACCATACTTGTGTGCATGTGGCACAGATTCACCCCCCCCACACACACACAAATAATAAATGTAAAAAATACTGTGCTCCGTGAAGCAAGATACAGGTACAATTTTCTTCACCACTGACAAGCTGTTAATCAATATGTGGTGCTCAAAAATCATGGCTGAATGAATAGGAGCTAGCACTTAGGAAGGTAAAATCCAGTGTTTTTATACTTTATTCTATGCAAAGTCCCTATTCCTAGGGATTTATTCAAATAATATGTGACATATATCATAATATTCATGCTTATACAATAATATACAAATGATATGTAATAACAGTTGTACTCATATATGTATATTGATATGTCATATCTATTTTCATATTTTTCACTTTTCGTTTCTAAATGTATCCATGACTTTCATGTAGAAGTGAGATTCAACAGAGGGTGCTATCCAAAGTTTCAGTCCATTCTCTTCCACATCACCCTTGTCTTGCCTCTGTCAATATAATTATTCTATGTAAATGAGGATTTGAATAACATGGCATCATGAATTCCGCTATGACTGTCACTTTTACCGTTCTCCTCTTTTTAATCGTTTGTACAGGTAAGCATGTTAATAGTATTTTACTTTACAGAGCTCTTGTGGGATACATGTTGCTTGGTAACAACACATGGCACAAAATTAGCATTTGATACGTTGTAAGTATTCATATTGTTTGTATCCACATGGTCACTCTAAATTTTGTCCATACAATTTTCTGTTTTAGTAAAACAGATTCCAATCTCCAGAATATGAAACATATAGTTCTCCTAACAGATAAAAAGATCATTATAAATTTTATTATACAGAGAACAATACTGGCTCTAAACATAAAAGTCAAGCAAGTCGACAAATGTTAATATGTTGATCTGCTCTGAGTTTCCATTGAATTGATCTTACAGATGGACCCAGTTTATAATGCCTTTCTGCAGTCAGCCATGCTGGTTTTCAAGGAAACATGTCATAGATGAAGAAAATGATGTCAGGTATGAAAAGAATCAAAGAAATGCCACAAATCTGAGGAATCTATGGGGGGCAATTTCCACAACAATTCTCAAATTTTTCCTAACTCAAATTAGAAAACACATATCCTGTCCACCTTTCCAATTACACTTAGTGCTAAAAA
>NW_008475742.1:0-1378 GCF_000622305.1 Nannospalax galili | reverse complement strand
GTAAGTTCAAGGCCAGCCTGATCTACATAGTGAGTTCCAGGTCAGCTGGGTCTCCAGGGAGACCCCATCTCAAAAAAAAACCCTCTATACTCAAAAATAGATTCTCCACGTCACCTTCCCAACATGACAGCTCGCATCCCACTACTGATACTCTTTTTAAGTTGCTGTTTGTTTTGTTTTGCTTTGGATTTTTTTTTTTTTAGACAGTCTCAAACTATAGCCCGGATGGCTGGAAACTTACTATCTAGCCCAAGCTGGCCTTTGAACTCATGGCAGTCTGCCTGTCTCAGTCTGTGGCATCTGTACTTACAGGTACCCAATGGTCCAAGGGGGCATCGTCTACACTCCCTTGGGGACCTGGACGTCCCCAGGCCGCCTGGAGCCAGAGCAACCCCCCCAATAAAAGATGACCAACTGTCTGACCAGTCTATCGTGAGCACTTTGGGAAAAGTGTTTGTTCTCATCTTGCTAAAGACGGCTTCAAAGTGACTCTGTCTAGACTATGCCAGGATCCATTATCAGACCCTGGACCTGATTGAAGCCACAGGGGGACACAGTCCTTTGCCTTAATGCAATTAGAACAGAATATAATTACAAAGCAAGGGCCCAAGATGGAGGGGAACCAGCCTGAATAATATCTTCCAGGGAATAAGGTGACCAGTTAGATGTGACCCCAGGCTCTGCCTCCAGGTAAGAGTCCTGGAGGATGAGGAGTTGGGAGGACACAGTCTTGAGGTTAGTGTTGGGAGAGGGTGAGGTTTGTAAGGCAAAACCCAGGAAAGAGAGGAGGAGATGGTCAGTGTCAGCCTGCTCTGACACACCCCAGCATCAGCCAGCTGCAGAGGGCTTCCTGGAGGATGCAGCTGGCCCAGCGTCAGGGAGGTCACCCAGCCGGGCTCCACCAGGAGGCAGCAGGACCATGGGCTCCCACTTCACAGCACAGGCCTCCTGTGTAGACCTGCCTCACCTGTTAGGGGGCCTCTGGTCCAGCACCCCTGGGTTCTGGGTTCTGGGTTCCGGAGGGAGACAGGAACTTCCTCAAGCGGTGCGTTGTCTCTCCCTCAGGGCCAGGCAGGAAGAAACAAGGCTCCCAGGGATCCCTGGGGCACTGTGCTATGCCGGGCTATTTGTAGGGCAGCTCAGGGTCATCTGCCATCCACAGGAGGTGACTGGGGCTGCTGTCACAGAGTGCCACAGGCTGCATGGCTGAAACAGCAAATGTTTCACAGTTCAGGAGGCTGAAAGAGACCAAGGGTTACCAAGTCTGGCAGCTCCCAGAGTCTGTGAGGGAAAGGTCTGCTCCACCCCTGCCCTTCCTCTGCTTCTCCCTGGCTCCCCTTATTTCCCTAGTCTTCTGTCCTCTGTGTGTGTGTGTGTG
>NW_008475741.1:0-1376 GCF_000622305.1 Nannospalax galili | reverse complement strand
GGTCCTCTGCAAGAGCAACCAGTTCTCTTAACTGCTGAGCCATCTCTCCAGCCCCAGGTTGTTTTTTTGATACAGGGTCTCCCTGTATCCCTAGCTGGCCTGGAACTCAATTTGTAGACCGTGTTGACCTCAAACTCATAGAGATCCACCTGCCTCCCGAGTGCTGGGATTAAAGGTGTGCACCACCGTACCTAATGCCTGACTTTTTACAAGGGTTCTGGGGATTCGAACTCAGGTCCCCAGGTCTTCCCACTGAGCCATCTCTCTTGTTCCTCTCTCAGTCTTATAATGGTGAAGATCCACTCCATACCCACAGTGGATGTCTGTGCTGCTGTTGGAGGTCACCACTCTGCCTGGGGTCACCTTCTCTCTGGGACCCAGGCAGGATGGGCTTTTTTTCTAAATGGAGTAGAAACCTGTCTAGGCCTGTGTCTGTCTCTTGCAAAGATTTACCCCCAGCATCCTGGGCTGGATTTTTTTGCATGGGTTGGGGATGGAACCCAGGGCTTTTCACAAGCTTAGCGCTGAACTATTCTTTTTTTTTTTTATTTTATTTTCATTTTTAATCGTGTGTCTGTGTGTAGGTGCACCATGTGAGTACAGTGCCCACAGTGGCCAGAAGAGGACATCAGATGCCCTGAAGTTGGAGTTACAAGCAGTTGAACCTCCTGACATGGGTACTAGAGGCTGAACTTGGGTCTTCTGCAAGAGTAGCAAGAACTCTTAACTGCCGAGCCATCTCTTCGGCCCCTGAACTCTTTTATCATTTTTTGTTTTGTTTTGTTTTGTTTTTCGTTGTCTGGTTGGTTGGTGACAGGGTCTCACATGTCCCAGTCTGGCCTTGAACTTGCTAAGCATCTGAGGATGACCTTGAGCTTCTTAACTTCCTGCCTCCATCATTTTTTTTTTTTTTTGAGTGCTGTGATTACAAGTGTGCACCACCACACCCAGTTAGAATCCCCGCTTGACTTGGGAAGAGGACTCTATGAGGTGCCAGAGGCCTTGGGGCGCTCAGAGGGTGAGGCCATGCCTGATGGGCAGCAGGCACCTGCTCCCAGATTGCTGGAAGTATCCTTGCTCCCAGGCTGTGGGGTCCCCTCAGGAGGGAGTCCAGAAGCACCAATCAGCCTTGGGGGAATTTGTGAGGACTCAGGGTTCCCCCAGCTCAAAGGTCACCTTCATGGTGAGCCGAAGGCTTGAGACCCTAGAAGAAATGGGAAACCATCCTTCTCAACATTTCACGGGACTTTTCTGGTTTCAGCCTGTTGCTCTTTACTTGGGACCACAACTCACAAGAAAATCCAATGCTCTTGGGTGCCTGCTCTCAGGCTGCCGAGTCCCTCCACCAGGCCCAACCTCAGTGTCCTCCTCTTTAA
>NW_008475740.1:0-1378 GCF_000622305.1 Nannospalax galili | reverse complement strand
ATACAGTGTCTGTCTGAGTGATGGTGCTGCCCATTGGGAAGTAGAACAGCTAACATTCTGTTGCTGATGATGCTCATTTCTGTGTTTGTACATCCCTGTTCCAGGTGAGAAGCAGGCCTTTGATGTCAGAGGTACCTCACAGTAACAATGGGTCAAGGGCTCAAGAGTCTGATCTGTGTCTTATCTTCCAGGAGGTGAATAGTAAGGCCCTAAATGTGAGTTGGAGGTGGGCAACTCATTTAGGAGAGAGGCATCTCTAGCAGACTAGTACAACAGGTACCAGCTTTATGACTTAAGAGAACAGGAAAAGTTTCTCTCTGGCAGGTATACCCAGACAAAGTCAGATTCTAGTCTTTGGGAGGATAACTAGATGGAAGGCAATCATATTTAATCAATACCTTTGCTTTGGACTTTAAAGAATAAGACTGGGGACTTAAGAGATGGCTCAATGTTTGAGGGCACTTGCAAGATATTCATGGAGCAGAGTTAAAATATCAACACCTACATAACAAGATTGGCATCCAGCAAATGTCTGCAACTTCAGCTCCAAAGGATCTGATCATCATTCTGGCTCCTCTACACACATACCTGTACATATACTCCCTCACAAACAATAAACGTGTTCTCTCTCTTATACACAAACACATACACATAAATACAGTTAATCTCAACAAAAAATACCAAGGCTCCTTGGAAGCACATGAAACCCCAGCTTTTCTGACAGGTCCAGCTGGAACCCAAACCATTTGCACACCGAACCCCATCGTCCTCACCACGCTTTCATGCCTCCCTACCTCTGTCCAAGGCTGCAGGATAATCCATTCCATCTCTGGCCATTTGTCAGATTCCTTTGGTACTGTCCTTCCCCAATAGTTCAATTCTCCTCCTGACATTCTCTATTTGTGTGAGGGTTTTCTGTTTCTTTTATCTGGGTTGGCATTCTTTTTCAAGGCCAGTCAGGTTACTATAAAAACAAACCATAAAAGCCTCAGTTCATCAACTAAAGTATGCCATTTAGGGGAAGAACACTCCCTCTGTGAAGCTCTTCTACTCTCTTCCCACTGTTACTCTTTCAGAGCCATAATGAATTCCAGTTAGCCATGATCTTTGAAGAATGGGGAATAAGTAGAATTAAAACTTGGGGTTATCCCAATGTTGTCCAGTTTGTTAGTCACTTTTCTTGTTGCTAAGACCAAATACCCAATGAAACCATTTAAGGAAGAAAAGGTCTTGTTTGATGCACAGTTTGAGAATCCAGTCCATCATGACAGGACAGTCATGGCAGCAGAAGTGTGAGGTAGCTAGTCAAAGCCTGTCCATCATGTGGAAGTAGAGGGATAAGAATGTTTATGCTTAGCTAGCTTTACCTTTTAAAAAA
>NW_008475739.1:0-1378 GCF_000622305.1 Nannospalax galili | reverse complement strand
CAAAAAAAAAAAAAAAAAAAAAAAAAAAAAAAAGGTTAAAAGGCTTAAAGGCTAGGTTTGTAGGTTGGGTTGGGTATCATCATACGCACCTCCACCGTCAAAGACTCCTCCAGCTTTTTGCATGTAGAGAAGATGGATTCAGATGTGGCAAATTCGAAATACCATAGCTTGTTTTTCATTCTGTAACAGCCCCAACAGGGAAGAGACAGATTACACAGTACTGGCAGTGACAGGGAAGAGTACCAACCTCCCCTAAGGGGAACAAAAGTAGCTTTGGTTGGGGGGTTTCCTAGAGGTGTCACTGCCCATCTAAACATTGTGTCAAACTTGTCACAAACCTCGTCTCGACACTACATCCAATCCCTCACCCCCTTTTTACATTTTATTTTGTATGTGTGTGAGTGTGCACATATGTGCGTTCATCACAAGATGCATGTGGAGGTCAGAGGACAATATGTGGTTCTCTCCTCTGCCATGTGGGTCCCAAGGATGGAACTCAGGTCATCACAGTGGTAGGTGCCTTTACCTGCTGAGCCATCTCCCCCTTGCTCTTTTTCCCTACCTGCTGTTGAACTTCTCAGGATATTTCTCTCTCATGATGTGGAATCGGTGAGCAATAGAAGCATCCTGTAGAGTCATGTGTGTATAATATTAGAAACCGAACTTCTCTATCTGTACAGAGCTCTCTTTCTGTACAGAGTTCTCTCTTTCCTCTTCCTCTCCCTCCCTTTGTTCTCCTCTCCATTGGTACATCATGCCTCTGGTTCTCTTTTTGCAACTCACACCAAATCTTGTGTCCCTTCCTTTCTAACTGCCTCAAGCTTCTGCTTGCTTAACGGGTTCCCGCCCCACCTGGCTCCACCCCCACCCCAACCTCTACACCACTGACCACACCAATGGAGAAGTAGTTATTGATGATTTGAGAAGGAACTGGATCACTCTTCTCTGTAGTTTGTTGGGGTATCACTTCCAGGAACCATCGATCTAGATGCACCACAGTACTCATCTCTAAATCCTTAAGGATCTTCCCCAAATTCTCACCCTCGTACCCTAGAAGTAGAGGAGAAGATGGGTTAGCCTGAGTCGCAAAGAGCCCTCTGAGCCCATCTCCACAGATCCCCAAGGGCCCTCTACCCTCTGTAGGCGCTTTCAGCCCTTGCCAGGGAAAGGACAAGATGCCCAGGCTCCCATGGACCAGTGCTAAGGTCAGCCTTCTGCTGTCCCTTCCACACTGTTGTAGAAGATGAGTATTTCCAACAAGTCTAAAAATTATTCCAAATACTGGAATATTGGAAAGAGAAGTCAGAAAAATGCCAAAAAATGAATGAAAGCCAGTCATGGTGGCTTATGCCTATAGAGACTGAGGCAGGAAGACTGC
>NW_008475738.1:0-1370 GCF_000622305.1 Nannospalax galili | reverse complement strand
GCCTGCCTCTGCCTCCCAAGTGCTGGGATTAAAGGCATGTACTACCACACCTGGCTATTTTTAAATCAACAGAAAATAAGAGTAGGATTAGAGAAGCAAAATGATTCACATAAAGCTTATACCATGTACTCTGGTTGGATATTAAGTGACCCTCAATTGTCCATTCGTGAAAGACTTGGTCTCTGGGGTAATGCTATGGAGACATGGTGAAACCTTTGAAAGGTGGTGCCTAACACCTGTTTATGCAATTCAAAGATAATCTATTGTTTAAATCAAGTGGACATTTATTTTATAAGCCAAGAATCCCAGGTAAATTAGAGAAAATGGGGGAGCTTTAGTATTCATTGGTTAAATATATTTTTCTTTAAAGTACATAATTCAAAAGCCATAAAATATTTGATAGATGTTTTTCCACTCTTGGTTTCATTCTGTCATCTTCTTATTACAACACAAAGCATAATAAAATAAACAATAATATATTTATGATATATTCTTTAAAGAACCTAGGATTTTGACACTAAGGTATTTTTAAAGATGAAAAAGTTCCCAGAGCATGCCTACAGGGAATATAGTGACATGATTTGAATAATCCATCTATGAGTTTAAAATTTTCTTTGAATTCACATTAATTATAAATAGTAGTAACAGTTTGCATTCTTATTGGTAATATTTACTGTTATTAATTTTTATTTTGGGGGGTTATTTTTTTTAAAGAGCCTACCTATAGCTCATGTGGAACTCACAATGTAGAGCAGGTTAGCCTCTATCGCAATGAGATCCACCTGCTTCTGTCTCCTGAATCCCAATATTAAAGGTGTGCCCCACCATACCTGGCAAACTTTATTTTTAATAAAATTTGAATTTTAAATCATTATCAAGTGACAAGTTTGAGATCTCTTGGATTTTTTGAATGTATTCATTTAGCATTATAAAGTTTCCTCTTGAGCTGCTTTCATATTACATGTGTTTCCACAGTCATTCAACCACAGGAAATTTTCTCCCTTTTTAGATTTCTTCGGCAACTACAAATCATTCAGTGGTGTTTTGTTTAGTCTCCATAAGATAAAGATACCGTCATATTAAAAGTCCCCAAACATATAACAAAGTATTTATGCACATGACTAAACCTGGTGCTCTCATATGAAATGAACACTCCGGGAATTGAAAGGACCGACTAGTTATGATATAATAATAGAGGGTGACTTTTGATTAGCATTGCTTAAAAAAATAATAGATAGGGTTTTCTCTAGAATCTATGACCTCTCCAACCATACATATTTGGTTATAATTATAGTGCACCCATGAGTTCCTCCCCATTAAGCTCTGTGAGTTCAAGGCCAGCCTGGTCTATATAGTAAGTTCCATGACAG
>NW_008475737.1:0-1378 GCF_000622305.1 Nannospalax galili | reverse complement strand
GGGGGGGGGCTGAATTGACAGGAATTGGAGAGGGAAAATGGAGGGTGAGGGCTAAAAGGACTCAGAATGCATCACATGCATGTATGAAATTGTCAAGGAACAAATTTGATTAATAAAAATTACTATAAATATTGGCATGACACATTCATCAATAAATTGATTAGGGGAAGACAGGGGGATGGTATTGGGAAGGCAGAAGTGGGCAGAGTGTGTAGCTCACATGGCCAAGGCTACTGTTGAATTCCCAAAGATGCTTGAGGGCTGGTTTCTAGGACAGCACATGGGTAGATGAGCATGGTCACATTGGACTGAGCTAGTGGATCACAAAGGATAAAATATTAGTGGGGGGGATTCAAATAGTTTTATGAGTGAAAGGAGAATCTATGCGCAAAGAATTTAGGGAATTCTTACACTCAACATATTAAATACTTTCTCTACCGCACTACTTCTGAGAGCCTTTAATTGCTAGAACACATTCTGAACCTCTAAAAAAGGACTTCAGTAAGTAAAATGAGTTCAGCAAAGGATTTTGATTATCAAATGGTGAGGTAGAACAGATAAATCAGGAGCTTGACCCAGGACCACCTCAACCAAGGATAACTCATGGATCAATCAAAGAAGCATGGGAAACATTTTGGAATCTGTATTCTGGGAATAAAATATGTACAAACTTTAACTCATAAGTTTGGAAAAGAGAGAATGAAGCAGAATGGGTTAAGACTGAACTCAAGGAAGGAGATTCTGGTAATGTTTTTGAATGCCGGGTTTTATGAAACCTTCATGACTTAACTACAGGCATGGCATGGTTCATTCTCATACTCTATACGGTGGCTTGAGAATTACTGGATTTTCATGATGGGTGTTTTATTGGTATTTGTTGCACTCTATCCACGATCAAGCAGACTTCTACTGATTGCTTCAGATGTGCCTCTAGGGTATAGCCTATCACCAAAAGATCTTTAAATGTGTAGTGGTTATAGCGGGTGAATGTGGCATCAAGGATTCCATTGAAACCAACAAGGCTTTAAAGCGATCACTACTGAAGGAAGTACTCTGCATGGCTTATTGGGTTTGTTTCACAACAGTCAAATCCTGAAATTACTGAGTCTCAGCAAAAATAAAGCTTCAGATCTGGGAAAGAGCAAAAGTACAGTGGGTTAAAGGTGGAACTGAGCCCAGGGAGAAAATGTGGGAGGACAGTCTTCAGAGATCTGTGGCTCATGAAGAATAACTGGTCTGGTGGAATGTGCGTTTGGAGACATTCTACTAAAGTACCTTGTGAGTACTACTGGAACACACAAGGCTAGCTACAAAGAAGCAGCCTGAACACAAGCCCCGAAGCTCAGATCAGCTCATTGTATGCCATGTGAGTAGACAT
>NW_008475736.1:0-1378 GCF_000622305.1 Nannospalax galili | reverse complement strand
GCTGGGTGCTAAGTCCTCCCAGATGTGGCCGCGCGCACACGGCGGAGTCCAGCACCTTCGGGGCTGAGTCCCCGCAAGCGGGACCGCTCTCTCGGACCCCGACGCGGCCCTGGACCGCAGTCCCAGCTGCGCACGCGCTCGGCCGTCTCTTCCCTTGAGTGCACACGTTACTGAAAGTGCGGAAAGTAGGAGCTCGGCTGCTGGGCTGCCGGAAGTCGCGGCCGGTCCCATCTGGTTTTCATTGTGGGGTGTTTGTGTCTCGGTCTCAGAAGCGCCGGGGGGAGGGGACGGGGGAATTTCCATGCCGCCCCAGTGGCCTGGGAGTCAAGATCGGGGCAGGGTAGCTCCGCGTCCTCCTATGCGTGCAGAGACTGTGCACAGCACCCAGTGGGTGCCTCATGTGTGTGCTGAGTAGCAGGTTGAGTTCGATTCACGCTGCGGGGAACACGATCGGTTTCCTTAGGGTTTGGTTTTTAAGGCGGGTGCTGAACGGAGGAACTCAGTCTGACGTGGGGCGGAGGCGAGGGCTGTGAGTCACCACTGAGTCCAGCACTCACGGAAGGCACGGCAGGAAGTCAAGGAAGAAACGTCAGGAGAAACCTCGCGCTCATCTGGGTTTCTCGCCCAGTTCAGTAGCGGGGCCCGAGGAAGGGTGCTGCGCACAGTAGGACTTCACAGTGGGCGGGGTTTCCACGGTGGGGGCCAGGAATGGGGTGGAAACGACCAGAGCTAATTCCACGGCCGTAGGAAAATGTGGATCCGTTACAAACACGAAAAGCCGTGAATCCCACACGTGACCGTGTGTGCGGAGGCCGAGGAAAGGACATTCCGTGCGCTGGGGGGCTGAACTATGTCGTCACCCGCACAGGCGCCGCCGCAGGCATGACGTCACAGCCGGACATCCCGGGAAGTCCGAGGAGTCACGTCCTCCTCACGAGTCCGTCATCCGGACGTCCCTACAGGTGTGTAGACATTGCGCAAGACCCTCCCGCCAGAAACCCCCGTGTGTGGGGACACGCCTCTGCCATGTATGTGTGGAAATGACTCTGTCATGCACGTGTGGAGATGGCTGTGTCGTGTGTGCGGGGGATGGCTGTGCTGTGTGTGCACATGGCATCTCATGTATGTGTGGACATGGATCTGTCGTGTGTGTGGAAATGACCGTGCCATGTACATGTGGAGATGGCTGTGTCATGTGGGGAGGATGGCTGTGTCACGTGTGTGGAGATGGCTGTGTTATGTGTGTATGGATATGGCTGTGTAATGCATGTGTAAAGATGGCTGTGTCACGTTTGTGTGGACATAGCTCTGCCATGTATGTGCGGACATGGCTGTGTCACGGATGTGTGGAAATGACTGTGTCATATGTGTGCAGATG
>NW_008475735.1:0-1376 GCF_000622305.1 Nannospalax galili | reverse complement strand
TTTTTAAAAAAGCTAATTATTCTGGAATGGAATCTAGAAGCAGACGGCAAGCATTGTACATTGACTACTAGAAGAGGTAGGCCATGCTTTATACAGCAAAGTGAGGAGGTTAAATCTAAGGAAAACACAAACACATGAAACAGGTGAAAGAGGACAGATAAAAGAAGTGTTGACATAGCCGGGGTGGTGGCGCACACCTTTAATCCCAGTACTTGAGAGGCAGAGGCTGGTGGATCTCTGTGAGTTTGAGGCCAGTCTACACTACAAAGCAAGCTCCAGACCAGCTGGGGCTACAGGAAGAACCTGTCTCAAAAGGATCAAAAAAGAAAAAAAAAGTTAAGTCCAGTGACATTGGCACAGTACTTACTATCTTTATTCTTTAAATTTCTCCCCATCATTTCATTAATGACTCTTTAACATGATTTTCTCTCTTTCCTATCCATTCAATTACGGGTCCTGATTTTGTTTGTTTATTTGCTTATCTGTTTTTTTAAAACAGAGTTAAGCTAGGTAGCCTAGCTTAGGGTGGCTATGAATTTGTGACTTCCTGATTCAATCTCCTGATGTTGGAATTACAGATATATATCAACATACTTGCCTGTTTTTGCTATTTTATTAATCTTTATTTACTTTATGTACTCATTCTTTAATTTACTGGCTTACATTTTCTCTGCCAGCAAAGTCTGCTATAAACATTTCCCAAATGCTACCCCAAAACAGAATGTTTAAAAATTCAACCAAAGATAGAAGCTATGTCTTTGACAATACGGTGTTCTCTGAAAATGTACAGCTTAACTGTACTCTACCCACGTCTCCATGACTTAAACATATTTTTTTTTATTTGATACTTAACCAAAGGGAAGGAATGGAAGGACCAAGCAAAGAAATGAACCCATAACATCTTGTTTAGACAGGGTCTTGGTATGCTACCTAGGCTGGCCTCAGAGTCATGACTCTCCTGCCTCACCCTCCTGAGTAATGAGGAACACGGGGCACGCATTAAGAGGTTTTGCCTCCATAAGGTTTATACTTCAATTTGTTTTAGTACTACTTTAGAGTACTTTCAGGTTCACAGTAAAACTGAGCAGGAGAGACAGAGATTCCCCTCTTCCTTTCCTCCCACATGCACGGCTACTGCTGGCGAGTCCTCACTGAGGCATTGCTCAGTCTACAGTTTACTTGAGGATTCTCATGGGGTGAGCCTTATGTTGCAATTTACTGTTATTCAGTTTACCACAGGACCACAGCAGAACCATCTGGGTATCTGAAGAAGGCTAGAACACATACACACAACACAGGCACACTCTCTTTCAGTTAAAAAATCTTGGGCCGGGCATGGTGGTACATGCCTTTAATCCCAGCACTCAGGAGGCAGA
>NW_008475734.1:0-1373 GCF_000622305.1 Nannospalax galili | reverse complement strand
TTAGAACCCAGGTCTTCTGCAAGAACAGTGTTCTTAACCGCTGAGCCATCTGTCCAGCCCCATTAATTAAAATTTTTAAAAATTTATTTTATGCATACGAGTGTATTCCCTGCATGTATGTAAGTGCATCTGTGTCATGCAATGCCCATAGAAGTCAGAGGAGGGCATTGGATTCCCCTGGAACTGGAGTTACAGACCATTGTTAGCCACTATGTTGATGCTGGGAATCAAACCCGGGTCCTGTGCAAGAGCAGCCAGTCCTCCCAACTGCTGAGCCAATCTCTCCAGCCCCAAGAAGTTAATTTTTTTTTGTTTTGGAACATGGGCTCGTGCAGCCCAGGCTGACCTTGAACTTGCAATCCTCTTAGCCTCTAGAGTGCTGGGATTATAGGTATGACCAGTTCGAGAAGTTACCTCTTTATTTGAAGGATACTTGAACATAAATAAAATGGCATAATGCTGATAAGTCAAAACAGGCTCAATGATGTATTTCTGGAAGTTAGTGGGATCAGGAGTCCAGACTTCCCATGTCTACAGGTTAAGCATAGGTGTGACCAGAGACTGCTGGAATTTGTCATTTTCCTCCTGAACACTGTGCCATCTGGTTCCTTTTCTTGGTAGAGCCTGTAGTCACTAACAGTGTTCAGAGAGTGTCTTCTCAGTTCTCAGGCCCAGTTTTTTATTATTATGTTATCTCACTCTCTGGCTATGCTTTCCTAGTGGATGTTTAAGACCAAGTAAGTACCGAAAATAAACCATTTTCCTTTTTCCTTTGCGTGTGTGTGTTTTGAGACAAGATCTCTTACTGTGTAGTTCTGGCAGGTCTGGAACTCACTGCATAGACCAGGCTAACCTAAAACTGAAAGAGAGCCTTCCACTACCTCCTGAGTGCCAGAATTAAAGGTATGCACCATCACAACTGGCCCTTTTCCCCTTATTTATGTCAGTTGAGGCCCCTTCAGGGGTTAATTAAAGGGCACGATCAGCTCCCTTAATCCTTTCTCCAATTGTGCTACCTGCTGGGATGGATCAGGGTTTCACTGATCACATGGATTCCCTTGGAAGCACTAGGCACTGTCCCCTTTCCAGTGACTCCCCTCAGTAGGATACACACAAGTTAGGCTTCAACCTCTGGGGCTTTTGGGGACTCTGATCAAAAGGACAGGTGACTGGCTTGAATTTAAGGCTGTTTTTAAAGGGGTCTTGCTGTCTTTTAGGTCCTGGCTGATTGTGGAAGGGGGAGGGCCAAAATACTGGCTTTTACTTCTTTTCTATCCCTTGACTTTGGCCTCCAAGAACTGGTTGTCGGACACCGAGAAGGTCAGTTTTACCTATTATAAGTAGGAGTAGTAATTTCTAATTTTAGGTTTTTT
>NW_008475733.1:0-1377 GCF_000622305.1 Nannospalax galili | reverse complement strand
TGTTGTTATTAAATAAATCATTTTTAAAAATTAAAAAAAATAAAAAAATAATAAAAAATAAATAAATTAATTAATTAAAAGTCTGAAATAAATGTCTATCATGAACTGACTTTGGTTTTAAGAGTATGTCAGTGGATCTTTTTCTGTTAAGTGGTCCTCAAATTAAGCAGAGGTTAGTAAGGAAGATCACTGATAACAAACCAGGCCAGAAATTGATGGTAAGCTTAAACACCTACATGTTTTCCAGTGAAGATCAGATTCTTTCTTTCTCCTACTGATAGGAAAGTATGTCGATAGAGTAATAAGTTTGAAAGCTATCAAAACTTAGATGTTTGTAACCACACAGAACTAGGGTAGATCTTCAAGGAAGCCATGAGCACCTGGGTCACTGTGTTTAGTGGTTAAGGAAAATGATTGGAAATATGAAAAGGAGGAAGGTTTAAAAGTGGACTTGGGATTTAGTCATGGGGAGGTTGTTGATGATCTTGGTTAGAAGTTGTAGAAAAGTGGGTCCCAAAACCTGATAAGATGACATTTAACCAAATAGGAGGAGAGGAATTAGAATAAGAATAGACTGAAAACTCATGGTCTAGTTTCATTTATGCTACCATGACAATGAAATACTCTGACAAAAATTAACTTAGGGGAGAAAGGGTTTATTTCAGATTGTAACTCCAGGATACATTCTATCACTGTGGGAAGCCAAGGCAGGGACTTCAAATAGCTAATCATATCACATCCACAGTCAAGAGAAGAGAGATGAAAGCATGCATGCTCGCTTGGTTGATTTCTCTACTTTTATACAGTTCAGGATGCCCTGCCTAGGGAATCCTGCCATCCACAGTGAGTTGGGCCTTTTAAATCAATTCACTTAATTAAGGCAACCTTCTCCCTGCCTCCCCGCACACACATGTCCACAAGGCCAAACCACTTTAGACAATCTGTTGTTGAGATTCTTTTCACAGGCTGAATCTAGATTGTCAAATTGACAATTAAAAGTATCCATCACACCCGCTTTAGGAATTTTGTTTGAAAGCAACTGGAAATAAAAGCCCTTGAATTATGTTCAGGAAACAGACATATATTTAAGGACACGACCATTCTCAATGGATATAGGTCTTTAACACTGGTTATTGTTCAGGTGAAAACTATTTCTTCATGCAAACAACAAAATGTTATTAAATAACTAAATGAAAATGTTTAAGATTCTATTCTCAAAATGAACACCACAGAAGATATGAAGAGTTGGAGGAGGCTGGTCCATGCAATTCCAAAGATTTCCTGGAAAAATGAAGTAGATGCTAAGTACTGGTATCTCAACCTGGTGGGACAAGAAGAAACAGTTTTTACGGTATTTTTGTCCTTAAATCATTAAGC
>NW_008475732.1:0-1377 GCF_000622305.1 Nannospalax galili | reverse complement strand
AGGTGCTCTGGAAGTCACTCAAGAAGCAAAGGGATGGGACAGGATTTCCAGCACATGATGTGCTTTCAAGGGCAAAGGCCACTAACTTCTGCCTTTAGCTGCCAGAGAGGAGCGCCCTAGCCAAGTCTACCTCAGGGAGGAGAAGTTCTTCAGCAAGAGTTCCTTCTTTGTTCTGGAAGTCTGCAGCCAGCACAGTGCACAGGGCTTCTGCTATGCAGCTGCTGCCAAAGTGGCAAGGAAGTTGTGACCCCAGGACCCAGGAAGGAATTTTGAGAGGCAGACAATTAGAATGTGATTGGTTCTTGTCACTGTGAATGTCAAATGGAAGCCCACTCACTTTCCTGGGTTCCTTACACACAAACCAAAGGTGTTAAATGAAAAAGTAGTACATCAACTCTGACAAGGATTAGAACCGTCATACTTCTATAGGAATCAAGTAGGAGAACAGTTAAAATAGATTATGTGACTAGGTTATGAAATGTAGACAGTAAGGATAGATGTTCTGAAAATAGAAATTGTAATTTATTCCAACTTAAGATGCAGACACATACAAATATATGCTCATTAAAAACCAAACGAAAACAAAACAAAATTTAGTATAATCTCACAAAATATAACAAAGCAAAAGGAAAATTTCATATAGAAACGTGAGAAACTCATTTCATGGCTGTTTCTGCTGTTAACAGTAGACTCACACTTAACCTGTCAACAGAGCCAGCCCTGCTGGGGAGATTCATCCATGGCCATAGGGAGCTAGACAAAGATAACACAAGGCACATGGGAATGAAAGCTAGTGGGGAATAAGGCAGCAACAGGAGCTGTATTGAATCTGCCTTAGGTATCAAAACTGGAGTAGACATGGAGGCATTGCCTACAGGGACAAGTGGAAACACAAATTTGCTTTCAAAACAAAGAATTTACCACACCGTCTAACCTAAGCATATAAGTAGAGAAACTAAAATATTTAAAAACTGTGGTCCTGCAGCTAGACAGAGCTGGCCACTTCTTAACTTTAGGAATGCAATTATGCCCCTAAGACTCCAGTTTACACATCCATAAAATGAAGTAAATAGCACATGCATCTCAGAACTGGGGTGAAATTTCAATGAAACAATATATGAATAACAACACAGAGACTTGCATTTAAATAACACTCCAAATATACTGTCACAGAAGGCGCAGTAAAGACAACACTTTGAGTATTGTATATTTCTAGAAAAGTTTCACCCTCTTTATTCATTTGCTCATAAATGCGATGCATATATCTGCCAAATTTATATGAAGTCCAAAGCCAGTACTTCAGAATATGACTTACTTGGAGATAGTACCTATAAAGTGGTAATTTAGTTAAAGTGAGGTCATACGGACGACATTCTA
>NW_008475731.1:0-1377 GCF_000622305.1 Nannospalax galili | reverse complement strand
GAAACTTTGTACTTGGACAAGATCTGAATCAAACTTTAGGCTGGTTTGCATGACCTAAAAGGAATGAATGCACATTTTGGAAAGAATCTGAAGGAAAACAAATACTACCACACAGACACATCCAGAACCTTCTATCAATTTCATGTTTCACTTGTGAGATTAATTGGAAGTTGTCAAATTTTAAGGCATATGAAATTGAAAGAGGATTTGCAGCTGTTGGTTTCTATCACTTTGGCTCATGGTGAGTATTCTTAGAAGGATTGTAAAATATTTTTATTTATTATTTTTATTTTAGTGTATGAGTGTATTGCATGCATGTGTGTAAGTGCACCTGTATGATACAGTGCCTAGAGAAGCCAGTTGAAGGCATTGGATTCCCCTGGAATTGGAGCTACAAACGGTTTTTAGCCATCATATCTTGCTGGGAATTTAACCCAGGTCCTCTGAAAGGGAAGCGAGTGCTCTTAACCACTGAGCCATCACTCCAGCCCCAATTTTAAAGGTTTGAAAAAAATTAGAGGACTTATCATATATACTAAAATAGTATGTGAACCTATAATTTGGATCTTTCAGAAGCAATGTTAAGATTTCTGACAATAGAAATGTTGAGTTGATGGAGTAAGATTTTACACATAAGATGTAATTTTAGAAGAAATTTGACTTCTAATTGTCAGAAAAGTCGTGCAGCCTATTTCAGCCAGAGTTATATGTCTTAAGGTAGCTACTAGAATCCTGGAAAATGTATGGTAACTAGAATTAGTTGATACTGCAAGAAAATGAAGGACAAATGCTATATTAAGTGATTTTTCTATCTTCCTTCATCACATGGTCAGTGTTTGGTTTAGGTTTTTGGAACAATCACAAAGAGACATACAAAATCAAGAGCATACTCTTTGGGGTTAAACTACATTGACACATCATACAGTCAACACACGTTTGAACTGAATTTTCATAGTTAGTTGATTTTTCCGCACCCTTTTTTTTCATCTGAAAGGATTGGATAATTGCAGTTTTTCTGAATACATGAAGCTTTCTTTTACTGTATCAAAATCAATTGCCATACTTCTATATAATTTAGATTATTTTATATAGTCAAACTATAGTCAAATATTATAAAATAATATCAACTTTGAGACAATAGAAATTAATTCCAAAAATATGAAAGCATGGCATATAAACTAAAATTGTTTTGGAAATTGTTCACATTGACTGTTTTTGGTTTTATTTCTGAACAGTTAAAGCAGTTCACTGCAAATATGTGGAATTACAGAAATGAATCTGACTTCATCCTGATAGGGCTGACAGATTCCAATGAGATCCAGCTGATCCTCTCTGTGCTGTTTCTCCTGATATACCTGGTTACGGTGCTGGGGAACA
>NW_008475730.1:0-1376 GCF_000622305.1 Nannospalax galili | reverse complement strand
ATCATGTGTAGTGATTGTATGTTTGTATGTGTGTGTGATGATTGTGTTTGTGTAATGATCCTGCGTGATGATTTTGTGTGGATATGTGTATGATAATCATGTATGTGTGATGTTCCTGTGTATGTAAAATGATTGTATATGAGTGTGTATGTGTGTGTGTGTGTTTAAGGGAGGGGAGGGAGGGAGAGAGAGAGAAGCTCCTCCAGGAAGGAGCATGGCCACCTTTGGATTCTGCAGCAGATTATAATGAAGGGACAGCTGGCTGGCTCTAGGGCGCCTCCACCTCAGCCTCCCAGTCCCCCGCCCCCTCATCATTCACCCCATCCCACAGCCTCCCAGTCCCCTGCCCCCTCATCATTTATCCCATCCCACACACTCAATGGTCCTATTCCATACCTTGAAGGCACCACCTCCCTGGCCACATGGGCCTCTCCACAGGGATCTGGTGCTTGCCCTGCTTCAGAGGCTGAGTGTGTTTCCTCTTTCCTTGAGTCTTCCTGGTCCCATGCCCCTCTTCCCCTGCCCTCTCATGGCCCTGAGACCAGCACCTGTCACACCTTCAGCCATGAGTGTATGCCAGTTTCACTACCAGCTGGGTCCATGGAGACAGACCTTGCCACCACCGACCCCACAGGCCCTTCTCAGAAACCAGAGAGGGTTAGTGAGGCTGGTGGCAGGGCGTCGTGATCACCCCGAGGGTCCTGAGATGTCGGGCAGGAGGAGCATCCTCCTCTGCGTGCCACACAGCTGCAGGAGAGCTGAGCCCTGGTGAGCCCTGTGGGAGCACATGTCAAAGTCTGTCATTCAAACTCAGGACACAGGAGTGCAAGAGGAGAGAGAGGCTGGAGGGTGGGAGGAGAGGAACAGTATGAAGGAGGAGGGTTGCAGGGAGGGAGGGGAGCATGGTGGAGGATGGAGGGGAAGAGGCAAGGAAGAAGGGCGGGGAGGCAGGCAAGGACAGAGGACCTTTGAACGTCTGTGAAGGAGCAACTTTCCAGCTTCTCGCCTGTGATGGATACCAGGAAAACTCCCTTCATGCCCTGCACTGGGGAGGGGAGACTGGCTCCCAGCACTTTTCCATCTCTGTTACTAGGGCTGGGGCAGCATGGTGCCTTTGGCTAGGATTACAGAGAAGTCTAGACTCAAAGTGTCTCTAGAGACCTTGATGGTGAACTTGCTCAGCCTTGGGCCAGTGACTTGGGGAAACCAGGGCGCCTGGTAGGCTGTCCTAGTGTGCTCTCTATTTCTGTGATAAACACCATGACCAAAATCAGCCTGGGGAGGCAAGGGTTTATTTCAGTACAGTCCTTCACAGAGGGAAGCCAGGGCAGGAGCTGGAGCACAGGCCATGGAGGAACACTGCTTACTGACTTGCT
>NW_008475729.1:0-1377 GCF_000622305.1 Nannospalax galili | reverse complement strand
GAATGACTAAATCAACAAAATTGGTATGAATCCCTATTTGACTGGTCCCCACGGTTAACAACATTAATCTCAGCGATGGTCAGACCTCTCCTCTTACTCCTACTAGCAGTCACGTGTGGCCCCTGTATTCTTAATGCCTTACTCAAATTCATCTGAGAATGATACAGACAATCCAACTGATGGTACTGCATTCACAGTGTACTCATTTAAACCAAGACCCAAAGCCTTACAAAAACACAGAAATGGTGCCACCGCCTTAAATGCGCCATCTAACCACTTCTTTCTGCTTTTGTAATTTGCTCAGCTTTAAGACTTAACCCTTGCCGTAACTCTAGGGGGGAATGAAGAGTCAGAATGTACTGACTCCATCTTGGCTAGCTTCTTCAGACAAGCCCGGACAAGCCCAGGCATGTTGTAAACTTCCACCCCACCCCCGGTAAGCTATAGATTAAGCAAGCCCTGAACATGTAAAAGCCTTATAAGGTATAAACAGAAACTTCTGGCCCTAAAGGTAATAGTCAGCACATTCCAATGCCCTGAAGACAGCCCATTCCAATAAGGATCTTCCCTGTACTCAGGATATGGGGCCATCCAATCATTTTAAAGGATGCTTGGTGTGCAGGTGTTCCATAGAGTTCCCCAATAAAAGCCCTGGCCTGCTATTGTTCGGGGCCAGATTCCATCTTTGGCTCATGAAGTTTGTGCCTGGCTAGCCGCCACATGGTTGTTTTTGCTCCAAATTCCTGAATAAACCTTTTTGTACAAATTTCTCGGTATCTGTGGGAAGTATTCTCAATTCTTGGATCTTAACATTTACCTTTATCGTTTGTGTTTTTGAGGCATAGTCTCATGTAGCTCTGGTTGGCTTCAATCTCCCTATGTAGCCAAGGGTGGCCTTGAACTCCTGATCCTGCCTCTACTTCTCAAGTGCTGGGATTACAGGTGTGCCACCATTCCCAGCTCGAAACTTCTTCATTTTGCCTTGAAACCCCATCTGTCCTATTCCAAAAGGATTTCTGGGCCCTGAAATCCTGTTTCCTTGAATGGCGTGCCTTTTTTCACATGGAAAGGATAGAGTAGTCTCCAGCTCTCTTCTGTAGCTGGCACATTTCCTGACTTCTCGGTGTTTTCCTGTTGTAGAAAACTCTGATGCCATGTGGTGTGTTTTCCTGTCACTACTGAGCATCCAGGAAAATGTTTTCCCCTAATTCAAAATGAACACAGCTCATGGCTGAAAGGCCCATGGCCGACCCACCTGGCAGGAGAGCAGGGCCTGGATCCTGGGGCTTCTCCTTACCCAGGCTCCTGATGGCAGGCATGCTGCTATTTCTGGCTCAGACAATGGCCAGTCTATCAGACTTCACAGCCAGAGGCTGA
>NW_008475728.1:0-1377 GCF_000622305.1 Nannospalax galili | reverse complement strand
TTTGTTTTTCATACCGTCAAGTTTAGAGAATATTTTTCAAACGTTATACTTACCTTCAGCTTGTCTAATATTTTTCTCATGGTTACACAAAGTTGGGCAAGACCATCACAGAAAAATGTCACTTTTCTCACACAGCATCAGAGAAGTTGTCGTCACTTACTGGAGCCTTTTTCTTTGTTTACTGCTGCGGGGCGTGCGCTTGGATTCTGCTCTCATGCTCCCTGGGGTTTTCTTCTTCATGAAACTTTCTAGAAGGAAGTCACCGAAGATAACCGGGCGCATCCAAGGAGAAGGAGTTTAGGGTAAGTTCGTACTTTGTTCATGATGACTGCTATGGGAGGCGCCATCATAGACTTGGTACACGTTCACCACTTCTTTCCATGTGTCCATTGCGCACATGGGCACTCACTTAAAATGCCACGTGATATCAATACCAACTTGCATATTTTCTTGTTCAGCTGTCCAATATTTGGAAATCAAGAGCCTTTTCCACTGATCCTGGTTTATTTTAGTGTCTTGATCCCAGTCAATATCATGTGTCAGCTAAGGTAAAACAACAGGATTTTGACCAAGCATTTATGTAGGTTTTCCTAATAATGCATTTCATAGATTTGATTGATAGAGAAATCAAATAAAACTAATCACTCTTAAATATATAACATGATTAGGAAAAATGCTAGAAACAATATGAAGACTTCAAGAGACTGGCATATAAAGACTTTCTACATAATATTGCATAAACACAGACACATATAAAAGCAGACAAATGCCACCACAACATTTTAGCAGCTTCTGAACAGCAAAGGCAACCACAAGGTGAAGAGGCTTTCCACCGAGGGAATGAAAATGTTTGCAAACTAGTCGTATGCAAACTTTTACAGAGAATGTACAAGCAACTTGAACAACTCAAAAGCCACAGAATTGCTCCGTATAGTTTAAATCAGGCAAATTATTTGAATTTACACTGAAGGACATCTGGGTACAAATACTTGCTGGATATGATTTCACATGTATGGTGGAACACATGAGGGTCGGTGGGGATATGGGGGTGCACTGATGGGGGAGGGATTGAAATTTGATTAAGAACTATTGTATGGAATTACAAAAGCTCAATAAATTATTTTTTAAGTACCATGGAGCTTGATACAGAGATTTGTGGCTCTGAGGTGGCCTCTGCTGGTCCTCAACACCGTGTTTGGAGGTTTGTGTATAGACTAAGCTCCCTCACTGAGTATCCTGTATAGTAAGTAGTACATGGCTGTATCCTCATGTTCAGTTTTAAGAAAACCTGACTTTTGGAGGTGTCCCTGCTGATACTGAGTCAGCATTATAATCTGTACCTCCATCACTCCAAATCACACTCATCCAGTCCAGACT
>NW_008475727.1:0-1377 GCF_000622305.1 Nannospalax galili | reverse complement strand
ATTCTAACTTTCCATTATTCAAAAAAAAAATTTACAGGATGTTGTACCTAGAAAAAAGCATACTGCTAGATAGAAATTTCTCAATACTTCAGACAAAATGATAAAATAAAATAAATAATAAAAAAGAAAAACCTAAATGATTGCATAACTAACACTGTCCATTCCCCGAGCAGTAACTCATTCATGTCATTCTAAAGGTTTAGATACAAACACTAACGAAAAATGTTTTACAGACTTTAAGAAAGTAACGTTTGCAATGTACTGTTTTAAAGCAAAAGGAAGATCTTTTTGTAAAGGGTAAAATGTGAATTTTATTTATTTTTAAGTGTTTCCTAGCTTTGCATATTTCTATAACAAATTTTAGAAATTTCTACCCTTCATTCCCCTCTCTCATCTCCTTCCTTCTCTGCTGGAACCCTTCTTATCTAGAAATCCCCTTCTACTGTTTATGTGTGATCCACTGAGTTTACTTAGGGTTCCTTGCATGAGCTGAGCAGGAGGTTGTTCACCAGGGCAGGAGCAACTTACTGTGACTATACCACTGAAAAAAATGGTATGCCAGTTCCCTGAACAGTTAACTGGCAATAGTCCTTCAGGGAGGAGTGTGGCCCCATGCGCTTATCAACATCCATGACAAAATGTTGAGGGGCCCAATGCTGTGCAGGTCTTGTGCAGATGCCAACAGCTGTGTTGAGTTCATGAGAGCAAAAACTACGTCATGTGTGGAAGGCATCTTTTTACTGCACATCTCCCCATCCTCTGACTCTTCCATTCTTTCTGCTCTCTCTTACACATGTTCCCTTTGCCTTAGAGGGATTTATATAACTGTCCTATTTAGGGCCAAGTCCTTCATTTTAAAAATAGAGTACATTAAACTTGTTTTAAAATGATCCAGGAAATTTTACATACTTCAAATTCTCATCCAAATATCTGAGTTTCTGTTTTGTTATTAGAATGAAATCCCAAAACTGTCCTAAACGAGAGCAAAGGCAGTTAGAAAATGAGAGTCTTGAACTATTATTCTGTACACAATGACGTTGCATATATTACTGTTACCTCATTAACCTACCACACATTTCATTTTAGGAGGCTCAGCTCTCCATTTGATACATTGGTCCATTAAATTGCAATAATTTGCCAATATTGTGTCATTGTATCCTGTCCATTCTTAGTCCTAATACTAGAACATGGACAGGCCTCAGGCATGAGCTTCCTTCCCTACGTATACTGAGTCTCTCAATGATCTATGCTGAGTAACAACCTCAAATACCCTTGAAATAGTCATCTATTGTCACATGTCAAGTTGGCCAATTTTAGCAGCTTAAAATAAGTGTTTACTATATCCTCATGCTGCTGAGTGTCACAAACTGATCACTG
>NW_008475726.1:0-1376 GCF_000622305.1 Nannospalax galili | reverse complement strand
AACTGATTAGAACTTCAATGATTGTGGAGAGTTTGGAATGTTGCAGGTCCAAAGCATAATTACAAATTTGTCTTGGGCTATTTTTAGTCCCCTAAATAGTCACTCCTTACCCACCTTTATTTCTGACTTAACATCTTGTGGCTAACAAAAAAAAATCTTTTGGAATGTGGTAACAAAGCCCTAGCTTTCACCAACCAAAAGGCTGAGCGCCATCAGACAGCAATGAGGCCTATAGCTGAGACTGATCCTCTGCTGTAACTGCCTACTTAATGTTATTATCACCAGTGTGTGTGAAAAGTCCCTTATGCCTTTTTTGTTACTATAAAAACTTCATGAAACTTTTACCACACTGGAACATGGAATTTGGGGTAACAGGAATCTGTGTTCCCGGGCCATGGTCACTCATATTTGGCTCCAGAATCATCTATCTCTTATCCCTCTTTGAGATGAGAGCTGTGTTGACACAATCTGAAGAGAGATAGGACCACCAGGTCTGGGGCAGGGCTCACATTGCCCTTGACAACAGGAAACTGGTTTCAGTATATTGTGTTGGGAAGGGAGGGATTTTTGCCCCAAACAATCCTTTCCTCTTCTGAAGCAAAACATTTTGTTAACAAAGGAAAAGTATTTCCACCCCCACACCTATGGATCAAAATGTTAAGTCGCCTTGGGAAAACAATACATTCTGGCTAGTGTCTGGTGTAGGAGACTTTCTACTGGAATGGAAAGGGAGGACCCAGAAAAGGTAAGGAATACCTTAAATGGAAAAACGGGATGGTTCTTCAAGAGAGACTTCCCTACTTTACATTTTGCCCAGAAAGAACATAAATGCTTTTTTATTTAAGGAGATGGTGTGACCATGATGCAGAACAGAGGTTAAGAAATCAATGTTTGAGGCTGATTCCCTGTGGGAAAAAAGCAGATCCAGTCACTCATTTGATGGCTGTTGCTTGTTTTATTATTTGTCCAAAGGAGGTGGTATTGGACCGAGGTAGAGAACAATACACCACAGATGGCCCCAAGAACTGTCCCTTCGACAGAAGGCCCTTAACTCCATACTGCCTTTCAGCACCTGACTTTGGGGGGCCTCACTTTCTATCCCTGAAATTACTAAAATTGGTAAAAGGCTGGAGGTTAAAATGTATATTAAGGGTAAAATCCGATAGAAAGGAACATCACCTCCCCAAGTGCTTGACAGGTTTGGAAGTTGACCTGTCAGCACTGGCTTTCTCTGAAATCACAGAGTACAATGTAAGCAGAGACCCAGGTCTATCCTCACTAGATGTCTTCATGCCTTCTAGTGTCTTATTCCAGAAAATACTTAGTCTTGCCTTGTAATTCTTGACATATATGTATGTATGTGTGTGTGTGTGTGT
>NW_008475725.1:0-1377 GCF_000622305.1 Nannospalax galili | reverse complement strand
TGCATGAAGAGAATCCCACCTATGTAGCTATGGGGACGTCATCATCCATGACACTTCTGGTAGTGTAACTGTTTTAGAGTCACTCATGTGCCTAAAGTAACCCTTAGTCATGTTCCTTAAATAACCCCTGTAAGCTTATTGTTCACCAAATTGGCCTTGTGTGGAATCATATGTTGGTTTGCCCTTGGTACTCCATTAGAAGGAAGCAGAAGTCTCTCTGGGGAACTAGATATCACAGCACGTATTCACAACTCATGGAATATATTATAATGATGTTGCTATTAACTAAGAAAAACAGAAAGCAATCTGACCACAACGTATTAGCAGAAAAAGCCACCAAATTGTCATGGGCTTCTTCTCTGACTGATCTCTGCTCACCACAAGGCTGAGGGATACAGTGAGTCAGACATGGTCTTTTCCTCAGATGAAGCTGTTGCTCTTACAGGAAGACAAGAGTACCGCGTAAAAGTCACAGTTCAGAGCAAGAGATCCTGTTGAGGGCATCGGACAGCATCCCTATCACACACATGGGCGTCCTCATGTCGCATGGTGAGCCAGAACCGGATCTACTTCTTCTATGTGAGATTACCAGGATGAGAATGCACAGCTGACGAAAACTCTAGAAATGACAGCTCTTATCTTCTAAAAAGATCCGTCCCGCTTCCTCATTTCAGTTATTACAAAACTGAAGCACAGAGACGTTATAGGCCGCGACTACTGTCGTGCAGCAATTTTAAAATGAATACAGATGAGAACTCACCAGCCCTGCTGGGCAAAGGTTCACAGACCAGCTGTGCACTGTTCTGTCACACTTCCACTAATTTCATGGAGATGCTGATTAGTCCAAACAAACACAGCTATCATTTTGCTCAGTAATACGGAAGACAGGCATTGAATAGAGACTTGGGAAATGTTTTCTAATTAGAAAAAGAAGCTAATTTCTTGATCTGAGAGTCATCCTGTCTTCCAGTACTGCCCATCACATTCACAAACATCTGTGACAGAACAACTAAGTGGACAGTGAAATGGAGAATGGGACCCTGCACTGTCCTAGGGCCACTGGCCATGTTGGCAGCTGCTGACTGAGGGAACCTTGGACATACTCTTTCTAGGGAATGTCTTAGATGACTTTGACTAGTTTTCTCTGTGGTTTAAACCAGATGGAACTGGATGCAGTGCTGCTCTAGGCAGCTCAACCTTAGATACTCATCACTACAAACCATTTGTAATAGCAACATGAAGAATTCAGTAAGACAGTAATGGCTTTTAACTCCCCAAATGTGTGCATTAGTTGTTTATATTTAAGCATATTGATGCCTATTTTTAATTTTTAAAAATTTTTATTGAGCTTTTGTACATTTCATACAACAGTTCTTA
>NW_008475724.1:0-1376 GCF_000622305.1 Nannospalax galili | reverse complement strand
TTAGAACATGCTGTGGACTTCACTATGGGCAACTTCTGGGCTTACAACACTGCTCATGCAGCTTTGCATCAACTTTCTACCTGGATCATGCCTCATCCAATCATTAACACAATTCTTGGGCCCTTTAGCTCCTCACTGGCTTTCACTCTCCAGAGTCTGAAATCCAGGCAATTGATGACAAGCCAGAGAATTACCATCTTTACCATGTAGAGCTGACATGCCTTTCTATTCCTGTTTCCCACTGTGTCCTGATAGTCAGGCCATCAGAGTAGTCTCTGTGACTCTCACCTAGGACACACCAAATGTGAGGCTGACTATGGAATAAAGTACGGAAAGAGGGGCCAAAGCTGTTGTTAAAATTGTCAGCTTTATGTGAAATAATTTGAGGATGTATCAAGCCAAAGGGGAAAATGTTATAGAGGTTGCTCAAAAAAATGGATATTTGATTATTAGTCAATAATTTCATTAGGTCTGATCTGAAAGTGCCAACCACAAAGAGACTGACTGTTTCAGATTTTGAATAAAATTCACATTAGACACAAGAGAAGAATTTGGCATTGTCCCAATAAATACTTCAGGAAAGAAACTCAAAATTCTAGCCTCATGATTAAAGTCTTGTAAATGACCAATAAGGAAAGAATGCACAAGGCACATTAAGTAAAATAAGAACCACATTTTCATAAGGCTGAGAAAAATATAACTCATAGATGTGGTTGCCAAGGTCATCATAATTAATAAAGTCTGTTCTGTAGTTGCAGAAAAATAAAATTATTATGGCAATTAAAACAATCTGGATCTACACAAATAGCCTTGGAAGTTCTTTGTTAACCTTACTTCTGTCAAGCTATTTCTCCCATTGCCTTATGTTCAGTCTCAAATTCTTGTCAAAATGAAGGAAAAGGCATTTCAGATATCAGACGGTGTGCTGGGAGATTAATGAAACACATTCTGGAACAGAGGGAGGGTGGAAAAAATCACACTAAGGTCTCTGCATCTGTTACACTTGCTGATGAGAACCATCATCTTGTAGCTAAACTCTCTCCTCGCTCCTGGAGCCCTCTCCTCCACTGGAGGTAGTCTATCACATCCTGCTGCACACTGGCAATTGAGTTTCTCAGCCTCAAATTTATGAAGACAGCAATGTTTCTACTGCCAATGCCTCACATAGCCCTGAAGCTAAGGTGTGTGAGCATTACAGAGAGGGGGGTATCTGCCACATGCAAAACATTCACTAACAATCTTCATATTCATTGCACCCTATTAAGATTAGTCAAACATTTATCATGTACTTAATGTAGTGCTGCTTATTACTTTAACACAAATACTGTGAGAATAAAGAAATAAGCAACAAAATGACATGAAAGAAAAAGTAGCTT
>NW_008475723.1:0-1377 GCF_000622305.1 Nannospalax galili | reverse complement strand
AAAAAAAAACATTACTTTTATGTGTATATTTCTGTGTGTGTCTGTATGTACATATGCACACATATGTGCAGGTGCCCATGGAGGCCAGAAAAGGACATTGGTTCCCCAAGCACTGGAGTCACAGGTGGTTGTGAACTGTCCTGTGAGTGCTGGGAACTGAACTGCTTGCAAGAGCATCAAGTGCTGTGAACTATGGAGCCATCTCTCCAGCCCCACTTTAAGAGTTTATTTTTATTTTATGTTATAAGTTTATGTGTAAGAGTGTTTGCCTACGTATATGTAAGTGCACTCATGTGCTGCAAGGCCCACAGAGGCCAGAAAAGAGCATCAGATCCCCTGGAACTGGATTTATAAACAGTTGTTAGCCACCATGTGGGTGCCGGGAACTGTACCCAAATCCTCTGGAAGAATATCCACTGCTCTTAACTGTTGAACTCTCTCTCCAGCCCCCACCCCCTCAAGCCTCAACTTTTAAAAAAATCATTGTTTTTCATGTGTCAGAATGGTTTTCCATGTATGTTAGCCACAGGGGGTAGAGAAGAACTGCTAAACGAGGTCCTTAGAAGAACAAGCAAGTTCTAGTTCATGTCATTGAATTCAGAGGGAAAACTACCCACAGAGACCTAATTAAGGTGAACCCACAAGGGTCATTAAAGTATCACAAGTTTCCCTGTTGCCCTTAGTATTAGTTACTTTTCTGTTGCTATGGTGAAATACCATGGCCAAGGCAACTTACAGAAGAGAGACTTCATTTGAACTTACAGCTCCAGGGGTAAAAGTACATAAAGGCGGGCGGGGTAGGCATCGCAGAAGGAGATAACCAGAGGGAAAGTTGAGTGATCACACCTTCAAGGAGGCATAGGAAGCAGAGAACTCTCCAAGCCAGCCTCCAGTAATTGGCTTCCTCTAGCATGGACACATCTCCTAAGACCTCCCAAAACAGCGTCACCAACTGGGGACAAATGTCCAGATACCTGGAGCCTATGGGGGACGTTCTCATCCAAACCACCACAGCAGGGTGGTTCTGCGTTAGCTTTTCTGATTCTTAACTTGCCAATTTCTTTTCATCGTACTCCGTCTTTCTAATAATAGAATGCAGATTTGGAATAGTTGTTATTGCTGTCTCTCTGCTGGATGCTAAATTCATTCATCTGCAAGAGCTCGGAGAAATCTGTGCACCAAAAATGGTTTTTCAAACAGCATGGAATTCATCTTTACCTTAATGGAGTAAAATTGGCTGTATGCGTTGTACCTATCTCAAGAAACCGACAGATGAAAGAACCTATCCGTGACAGTGCTGACCACACACGGTTCGCAACAATTTTCTAACACACGCATGTCCTGAGCCAGGTTCCTTCATAAGAATCCTAAGAAGAA
>NW_008475722.1:0-1377 GCF_000622305.1 Nannospalax galili | reverse complement strand
AACATTTAGCCAGGTGTTTTAACCCTCTGCAAACCTCTCAGGTATTTGAGCATCTGAAAAATGCCTTTAGGGGGCAGGCAAAATTGCTCTAGAGATAAGGGCACTGCCATAAAACCTGATGACCTGAGGTTGAGCCCCAGAACCTACATGGTGAAACGAGAGAACAGATTCCCACTAAATGTCCTCTGACTTGCACGCCTGTACTGTAGAATCCTCTTACTTTTGCATAGACGTGGACACTCTATATGTACACAGGCAACACAAAATAAATAAATAAATGATGAAATTTTTTTAAAAAAGCAAATCGTCAGTGACTCACATGTTAGGTGGTCAGTGGTGTGTGTACTTACATGCATGGTGTTCTTTGCCATCATAAAATGAAGAGTTGGGTGTGCAGAGGCTGTCTTATTTATGGTTCAGGGATGGTTTAACATCAGGAGAGCCAAAGAGAGGATGGATGAGATGAAAGCAGTGTTCAGAAGGGCACCACCTGGGAACCAGGAGAACATTTGCATAATGGAAGCACAGGAGCCCTGGTTCCACGCTTCCCCAGCAGCCAGGTGGTGACTTGGTGTCACACATGTGTGGATTCTCAGTTCCAAATTTTCAATCTGTTTTTTATGGCCCTGTAAGATGTGAATGTAAATGAATATGATTATGTCTCCTTTCATGAGTAGATAGTCCTGATATCCTGATTGAGCCCTGTGCATCACAAATTGTCCTTGGTCCCATAATGTGTTGCACCAAGCATACTTTCTTTTCTCTCTCACACCCTTCCTGTCCTCACTCCAAATCTCACCATGTAGGAATAGAAACATGTGCAGAGAGGTTCCTGGAGTTTCCTTGGGACATGCCTGTGTGTTCTGAGATAGTATTTCCTTCTGCCCACACTCATGAGCAGTACAACTTTGTGTCTGAAACACCCTCAGAGACTACAGAGAGAATTCACGGGGCAGGCAAGAGAACATTCATCTAGGTTCTTCCCAGTTCTGTTCACTGTATTCCCTTTCTGTGGAGCAGCGAAAGCACTTGGGACCATGCTGGGTATTGCTTCAAACTAAACAGAAGAAACTGTCCCATCCATATTAGAGGACACTTATCTCTCTTGCTTCCCCTTCCAGAGCCCGGGATGCATATTAGCCTAGGTTCCCCAGCTTAGAAGCCGACATCTGGTTTCTTTTTAAAGTATATGGTTCTGGTAGTCCCAGAAACTGATCAATGCATAAATTCTTGTTTTTACTAGAGTAACCTCTTAAACGATTCCTAATATAAAAGAACAGGACTTTCAGATTCCACTGAACTTTCAATATACCACTTTATATATCTGGTCCCCTTCTGACCCTACATACTAGAATGGTAGGTGTCAGGCATTGAACT
>NW_008475721.1:0-1376 GCF_000622305.1 Nannospalax galili | reverse complement strand
TCAAGCCAAATTGCAAGGACTGTCCTCTATGCAGAACGATTCAGCATCATCTTCTGCTCAATAAATCAGTTATCCAGATATTTTCCTCGTGAAGCCAAACATCCTGATGCCACTCATTACGTAAGCTCCCTCACACAGAGGCGCAGTGCTTTCATGAGATTGTGTAGGTAGAGATTTAATTATTTTTATTCTCTGATAATGCTATGCAATCTATTTTTATCACGTTCAGAATCTGGCCCCGCCTCCGCCGCAGTACTACCCCCGGCTTCATGTCCTTCATTCTTTTTCTTTTCTTTTTTTTAAATGCCTATTTGTATTCCCCGAATGCTCTTGAGTATTGGTCTGTCCTTTGGAGTCTGGTCAACCTAGATTTTTAAGTATTTTTGTGGTTTAAATCCACCTTTGCATTTTCTTTCTCCAACTAAAGCGTTAACAGTTCATTCAAATTCTGTACTGATATGTGAAGCTTGTCTGACATTTACTGGAAGAAAATGTCAGGGCCCTAGATTTTGGCCATTTGTTTGAGAGAAAACAAGTCAATATCCCAGGCAAATCAGACCCCAGAAAGTCCTGTTCAATCGCACAGGAGTGTAGTCAGGAAGTCTGGAACCCAAACAGTGAAATCTAATGTCTGCAATCAAATAAATTTGGCAAATTAACAATATCCTCTAAATTGCCTGCAAAAGTAATTGTAACCTTTATAATGAAATAAATTTGCAGAGGAGAGTCCCTGCGTTTGCTTTTTGTTAAGCATTCCAGTGTCAAAGTTACCAGAGTTAGAAATCAGAATAACTTAGTCTGTTACTTCAAGTTTTTGGTCTAGAGTCGGTAACGAAGTTCCAATATTTTATATTTACCCCTTACTAATTCGTTTGCCATTAGCTTTTTTGCACTTTTATTAACTAAAGTCAGAGATATTTTATGCTATAAAATATTTCCATACAAAAAGAAATATGAAGCTTTAATAAGTCTTTAGTGAAAATTATTGTTATAACTGTGCTCTTTGCTTTTATTTATCCTGGTCATTTTTCCTGAAATTTGTTTTTGTAGAATAATTGGTGGACATTTCAGAAGTGGTACATGGGGCTATTCTCAGGGATAAAGTACCAACTCCAGGGTGCTATGCAACCTCCATATTGAGGGAGACAGGAATCCTATAAAAGGATTAAAGCCAACAGCTGATGCATCTAGGAGTGACAGAACATTCCTCTTTAAGTACAAAAGTGTCCGATCATTTATTAAAGTCTCAACAATATCACATTTGCAACAATCTTATATGGCTTAGGAAATAATTCAGATAGCAATGTCTTAAATGCCTACAGATTTTCTTCCTAAAGCCACAGTATCCTGTTGGTAACTCTGAGCCCCAGTGCAGT
>NW_008475720.1:0-1376 GCF_000622305.1 Nannospalax galili | reverse complement strand
ACACACACACACACGGACCACTTGAGACACCATCCACATTGTTTTTTGAGACAGGGCTTTTTATTGGCTTGGAGCTCACCCAGCAGGCTAGGCTGACTGTTCAGTGGGCCCCAGGGATCTGTCTCTGCTCCTCTAGTGCTGATATTAGAAGCTCATGCCACCATGTCTGGATTTTTTGCGTGAGTTCTGGGGAGCAAATTGAGTCCCTCATGGCAAGCAGTTTACTGACCAAGCCATTACCCTAGAGCCTCCATTTTCTCTTGATAAGTTAATTATCTCAAGTGCCATGGAAATCTGAGAGTTTTGAGTTGCATGTGGAAAAATCATATAAGGTGGGGCCATTCTTTGAATTATGTATATGGGGGAGAGAATATGTCCAGAGTGGAAGTTCACCAAGTTGACTTATTCTTTTCCTACCTCTTCTGGTACCTCTTAGTCCAAACACTGAGTCACTACATATCCATCCTGTTGTTATAGCAAATACCTTAGACCAGGTAATGTGTAAACAATAGAAAAATATTACAGTTCCGGAGGCCGAAGAGTCTAGGATCAAGTCTCCAGCAGATTCTGAGTTTGGGGAGGGCTGCTCTCTAAAGATGATGCTTGTTATGTCCTTATACAGTAGAATGGTCAAGGTGGCTCCTTTTGTTAGATAATTTTAAAAGGATGTTAGTAGGGTCAGTGAAAGGCACTGAGATGTGTCACCCTTCAGAAGAGCTGTATTAGTGGTGTTGGCATTGTGCCACAGGCAGAACAGTAGGGTCCTGAGGGGAGACCTTCGTTTCCTCGGATGACAGGAATTTCTTGCTCTTCTAGGTTAAAGGATCCATGCCATGTGCTAGGAGCCAGGGAGGTGCTGATAAGAAAGTAAAGTTATAATTCAAGTTGCCTTGGGTAGCAGCAGGGGACTGGGCTTGCTTTTCAAGACTGCAGCTTCATGAATGAGGGCTGGATTCTGCTTAGGGCCTGAAGGGCCAGAGTGCTCTAACACTTTTCAACCTTTTGGTATGGGGGGTGGGGCACAGGACACTCCTGGAGTTTTCAACATCATTTAGAAGGACAATAATCCCAATCATGAAAGGGGAAGCCTGCATAATTTAATCTCCTCCTTCCTCCTTCCTCCTCCTCCTCCTCCCTCCCTCCTTCCCCCCTTCTTCTTCAAAGGTGCCCCACTTTTTTAATGCTCTCATGTTGGGTGTTAGGTTTTATATGTAAATTTTATGGAGACACCACCATTCAAAGTACAACACAGTATTTGCTCTGAGAAGTCACATGTGGCTCAGCCTGGCCCACTAGAGACCATTCCTAAGAGTGTCCGGTGAGCTGGAGCAAGGTCTTTCTTTACTCTCCAGTTGTAAGGAAATAGTCCTAAAGCT
>NW_008475719.1:0-1376 GCF_000622305.1 Nannospalax galili | reverse complement strand
CTGCAAGCTGTCACAAGCAATGGAAATTCATATAAGTAACTGCCCTGCTGTCTGGAAAACAGCTTCCTTGTAGTAATCCACTACCTCTGTCTCTTACAATCATTCTACCTCCTCTTCGGCACTGATTGACATCAGTTTTTATACCTAAGTCTCCCATAGCCACTTCTTTCTTTCCATAACAATATATGTATTTACATCTATTCTGCAAAACTGTATGTTTGGTTTATGCTTGTTCTAGTCATAATTTTCTAAAATTCATAATTACATACCACTGGAGAGTGTTGCGAAGTACAAATTTATACACGACGTCCCTCTTGTTGCATCCCACCCTGTAGTCTCTCTGCCTCTCAGGAGCTGTTGCATGACAGAGCTGAGCCCTGTGCCACACAGTCTTTCTTACTCTCCTCACAGTCCTCCATGAGCCAAGTGCTGCCCACCGGCTTGGAAATGGGCCTCTCCAGGGAGCACAATCCTAACGGGTAAGGGCTGCAGCCAGAAGAGGTAACCACTATTACATCACACACTGACTAGCCCATTGTTCCTTATCTAGGAATGTCTTTGGGCTCTTTTTAAACACCTGCTTTAGCCAGAATACAAGAAAGTGTAGTGTCTCTAAATCTAGTTAAATGAAGTCAGCTGACCTTGGATCCCTTGCCTCCTGGCACAACACCTTGTCCTTTCCCTACTCTCTCATGACTTATGAGTTGGTTTTACTTCAGAATCTGGAGGTTGAATCTAAATATGTTATGGACTCAAAAGTTCTGTCTCTTTGATTCTGCACCTAATCCACCACAGCACAGAAAGAGAAGCCTGTCTCAGCTTACTGTTTCCAACAATGAGGACACAGGAGTGGCCTGAAGGAAAAGCAAATCCTGTGATACTCAAAAGCAAAACACGAGGTCTTCCCTGCTGAAAAGCGGTGTTCTGAGAGAGTGAGAAAAGTGATATAAAGAAAATGGTGTACAGTAACAGGAAGGTGACCACTGTGTGCAAGGCCTTGATGCGGGCCGTGGTGCTGACATCTCTGGGGCCTTTAGAGTTGTTCTGCATTCTCTTCAGATGTTTGCACAGGGAGAAGATCAACAGGAGAAACGTTGTCCAGGATACAGTGAAGGGTATGAGTGTAAACATAGTGTGAGTAAAAGAGACCGTGAAATTATTGTGAAATTAGAGACAAAGCCATAGGACATATTTGCTTTAAAACCCATCAATCCACTCTTCAACCTGTGTGTTTATGGTGAAAATGTTTATAAACAAGAGCAGGAGAGATGTCAGCAATGTCACGGGAACCAAGTTGTTGACTCTCCACTTTAGGTAAAGAAAAAGAAGGCTTGGAAAATTGGCTGTCTTAAGGAAATAAAAGATGCTGAGGCAGG
>NW_008475718.1:0-1376 GCF_000622305.1 Nannospalax galili | reverse complement strand
TTTTCTTTCTTGCTTTTTTATTTATTATTTTTAAATCAGAGACCCAGTTACATTTTTAAAAGTGATGCTTGGTAGAAAGGCCACTCTCAGTTCCTGGAATCTGGACTTAAGATCCTAAAATGGGTCTCATGACCATTCTTTATTCTGATGAGAGTTGGTAGTTGCAAACTTTGGAAGCTCACCTGTACACATGCTACAAGTACAATTTCTTGGGGGCATGTGGCAAACAAGAGACTTCTTCATACTAGCTAGGATAGGAGCTAATCCACACTGTATGAGTTCCTTCTCCCTTCTGTGTGTGATGCAAGTCTTAAAAGATGATCTGACATAAAGGGATTGGGTAGAAATGAAATTTCACAGGGAGAACCCCACCTAGCAAGAGAGGGAAAGAAGATCAAGGATCCCTGAGGCCCTTCTGGAAGTCCCATATGCCCAGGTGCATACCACATGTTCAGTTTTGCCTTGGGAGCTCTCAGGGACCTCAAGCTTCTCTGGAGCTCTCTTTCCATTCTTCCCTAAACAAGGAAAAAATGGAAGGGTTGAGCTTTGCACACACATTTAGCATTTACATACATGAGGCAAAGGAAACACTGTGGCTCTCCTGGGTGGTTGTCACTGTGTTAGGCAAAGGGGACATTTGGTGACTAAAATGTCATGTTTCCATCCTCCAGACTCCAGACCAGGGATGAAGGTACTAAATAGTTTCTCAAAAGTATTATTTAACCAAGTTGTCATACATACCACAAAAGGAAAAATGCATGGAAACAGGAAATGATTTAAACTTGCTTGAGAGCAGGGGCAGGAGTGGTGGGGATTGATTGTTTTGACACAAACTGATGGCCTGAGGGATGAGGTGGAGTCATTAGGACAAATGGAAGGGTTCAGCTAGTGGAAGACCCTGAATCAGAAAGGCCTATATTATCTTAGCAAGGGCCAAGGCCTTTCCTGTGACCCTGTCTCCTAAGCAAGCACTGTGCTACGCTTTCCACAAGAGAATCAGGCACCTCTCCTTTCCTCCTCCTGTGTTCTTTTCCATGGCCAGAGGCCCTGTATGGAAGGAGGTGTGCACACCTCACAACTGCAGGCAGTCTCCTGCTACAAAAATAGTACTTTCTGCTTCACCAATAGAGCAGACTACCCAAAGATGCAAAGAAAAACCCTCTGCTTATTTCTCCAAGGCATATAGAGGATATTCAGTCAGAACTACTTGATGAGCTTTTGGTTCTGTGAATCCCTGTGGTGACCAGATAGTGCTACATACCATTTAAACATGCCATTAACAAATATAGATTACTTCAGTGTTGGGTCTCAGTATTTCACTAAAAATTAGCCAAAAGATTTAAGCAAAGTTGGAAGGAGGTTGTGTACTACAGTGG
>NW_008475717.1:0-1376 GCF_000622305.1 Nannospalax galili | reverse complement strand
ACCATCTGTAACTCCAGTTCCAGGGAATCTGACACCCTCTTCTGTCCTCCGCGGGCACTGCACGCACAGGTGCACTTACACATATGCAGGCTAACACTCATAAAATAAAAACAGAAAACTAAAAAGCACAAAATGAAGACTACAGGAGGCACTTGGGGAACAACAGCCCCGTGGGAAGCAGGCAGAAGCCCAGAGGTGTTAAACTGCTTCACGCTTATGCAGAACAAGTAACTGATCCAGCCAGACTGCGTTAGCACAGGAGTAGAGGATTCCCCAGAGAAGAGAAAGGAGCTACACTTAGGTCCAGAAAGGCCTAGGACAAGCTGAGGATGAGGCCAACATGGACGCACCAAGAGACAGTGGAAGGCAGGGACAACACAGCAAACAATACGGAAAGCAGTGCACCAGCGTGCTGTGCTGTACACTGGGACCGAAGAAGGAGAGGTACCAAGTGTCCAGGTCCTAGGATCACTTACCAGAAGAGGCCGGTGGAGAGGAGACCCAGGAGTCTGCACTGGAGGGTGACATTTCGGCCGAAGGTGACACGCTTCCAGTGGGATTGGGAGGGCTGCTTAGGAGCACAGATGTAGACACCACGCTGGTCTTGGGAGGCCTGGTAGTGTGGTTGGTGTCTGGGGAGCTTGGCAAGACTGTCATGCCCAAGGTTGATGACAAGAGCCCTGACGTAAGGGCTTGAGTAGTAAGGGAGGTGAACAGGGAGGTTGTGGATTGTGAGGAGATGGAAGAAGAGATGGACACACCAGGTGTAGTCTTCAGAGTGGAGGGAAGGCTAGTGCTAGAAGCCGGAAGAGAAGATGGGGAGGGGGACATATGGATCGTTGGCACAGGAGAGGTGATGGTCGGGAAGACGGAGGAGGGAAAAGGACTGGGATGAGCTGTTGGAGAAATGAATGCAGGAACAGAGGAGAGATGTGACGCTGTGCTTTCAGTAAACAAGGGGGAAGTGGAAACCAGACTCGCGGTTGAAGGCTGCTGGGGAGCAGTAACAACAGAACTGACATGGGGCATGGGCGAGGACGAGGTGTGAGGAGTAGAGAAGACAACAACCGAGGGGGGAGGGTGTGTGGAAAGTGATATGTCTGGACTACTGGGTATGTAGGTGGAAGGGTGGACAATGGGGGTAGCAGTGGCAGTCACGGTGGACTTAGTGGAGAGGGTACTGGCAAGGAATGATGTGGACTGCTCAATAGGTGCTGAGGAAGGATGTGTGAGATGCGGGGAGGTCCTGTCTGTAGGGAATGAGCTTGGTATTTGGGTGGTAGAGCTGGTTGTGGAGGTGAGAGGGGTTGCCGTGTGTGTGGGCTTTGTTACCTCTACTGTGGTGGTTGGAACATGGGTGCTGAGTGTCCTGGAGG
>NW_008475716.1:0-1376 GCF_000622305.1 Nannospalax galili | reverse complement strand
CGCGAGCTGGGAGGGTGGGGAGGAGTCCCGGGAGGACGGCTCTTGTACTACCGAGGAGACCCGGGGAGAGGTTAGGCTGTGCCTGGAGCGGGTCCCTCCGTCGTCCTAGCCCTCCGCCCGGTGCGTGCCCGGACCGCGCACGCCGACCCGACCCGTGCGCTTGCACCCTGGACTCACCCGGTAGTGGCCGGCGGCCTCCTGCAGGGGCGCGGTGCTGTGGCCGCGGTGCTCGGGGCCGGTGTCACAGACCCAGCACAGCACCTCCTGGTCCTCCTCGCAGAAGCGGCTCAGGTCCTCGCCGTGCCGTGCGCACCGGCGCGTCCCCGCCGGCCCAGAGCCCAGCCCGAGCCGCCGAACGCCGTCCACCAGGCTGGCCAGCTGCCGGTTGGGCCTGAAGCCCGCTGGCCGGAAGGGCGCCCGGCACTGCGGACACGGGAACTCGCCGCCCCGCGCGCCGTCCGACTTCTCGCAGAACTCCAGGATGCAGCGGCGGCAGAAGCTGTGGCCGCAGTCCACGCTCACCGGCTCCTGCAGGAAGTCCAGGCACACTGAGCAGCGCGCGTCCTCGCACAGCCGCTCCCGCGACGCCATGCCGGCCCCGCGCGGCGGTGGCCCCCGTCTGCCCCGAGGAACCCAGCGGGGACTGAGCGAGCCCTGCGCCCCGGCCCTGAGGGTGTTATCGCTGGCCGGGGTCCAGCGGCCCCAGAGAGCCACTGACAGCTACACCCCAGTCCAGTAACTCTCCCCTGCGGTCCGTCTCCTTCCTTCTTTCGGTACTTTTGAGTTATTTAACACGACGCGCCACTTACCCATCGCAGTCAACATGAAAGGTGATTGAAGTTGGAACCCTTTTGTGGTAACACGTATGGAACCCAGGATCTCACACAGGCTAGGCAAGAGCGCTTTACCATGGAGCTGTATTCACAGACTGTTGGGGGATTGTTTTTGTTTTTAGACACTTTTTATTCTGAGGCAAGAACTCATTAAGTTCTCTAGGCTGGCCTTGATCTCAGTCTGTAGCCCAGGCTGGTTTGGAACTTTTATTCTCCTAGCTCAGCCTCCCAAGCAGCTGGGATGGCAGACCTACATCGCCAGGGCCAGAAAAGTTTGATTTTCTTTTCAAAAAACAAAGTCTAGGGTGCACGAGGTGGCTCAGCAGGTAATGATGTTTGCTTCCAAACCTAAAGGTCTGAGATGACAGAAGGAGAGAACTGACTTTTGCAAGTTGTCCTCTGACCTCCATATATATGTGGTGACGCATGTATCCCTACACACATGCATCTCCACTCACGAATGAATGAATACATGCAATAAATGTAATAACATTTTAAAATGATGTCTAAATTTAAGATTAGCAAAAGCTTACAAAGTTTCCC
>NW_008475715.1:0-1375 GCF_000622305.1 Nannospalax galili | reverse complement strand
TATATATATATATATAAATTTTTTGCTCGCTTTAATACACTTTGGAAATTTCTCTTCACTATTAAGAGATCAGCCTCATTTCTTTTTCCTGGATGCATTGTTTTCAACTATATTAACTACTCTATGATAGATTTTAAATTTTTATGAATATTATCGATTTTTTTATTAGTATACTTAGCATTAGAACGAATCTCTTTGGACAGAGTTTTTCTCACTTTTTAATACCTGAAATCAGGAGTTGAAAGTGAAGCAACTTTTTATGGCTGTTGGAAAATATTTTTCGAATGACAGACTGGAAGTATTAACCTGCAGTGTGTATGGAATACTCCACTCTGAAGTGGGGGATTCGCATGTATGTTGATGTTTGTATGTATGAGTCTATGCTTGCACATGGATGCAATGAATGCAGATAAAAGCAGCAGAGACCAGATCTGAGGTGGAACCAGTCTAGATACGCTTTTCTGAAAGCATTTTGAATTTTGAGCCATGCAAATCTACTAATTAAAAAAAATTCATTTTAATTATGAAATGAGAAGTAAAGTATGATTCACTGTTATGCTGCTGTTTTCAACATATAGCTATAAAAATCTTAAATGCCTTTTTCTTAAAGGTTGGTAACTGGGGAAGTGTAGGTCCACCAAGCAAAGTGTGGAAAGTCAAAAAGTAGACCTGGGCTTGGGGACAGCTCCGTGGGTATGAGCGCTTGCCACGCAGTCATGAGGACCTGTGTTCAATCCTCAGCATCCACATGAAAAGCCAGGTATAGCTGCATGTAGTGCTATGGGAGGCGGAGACAGGAGGATCTCTGGGCTTGCTGGATGCTAATCAAGCTGGTCAGGTTCAGTAAGAGACCCCGTGGAAAAGAGGTACAGAGTCAAAAGCCTGGCTTCCATGATCATGAGTGTATGCATGCATTCACCTGCAAGTACCGCTCCCTCCCCGCCCCCAATGCATTAAAAAAAAAAAAAAAGTGGACATGGCCCTGGAACTTGAACACTGATTGGCTTAGATTACATCAGTAGTGACAGTAAATCTGCAGGAGGAGGAACAGAAGACTAGCTGGAGCCTGTGAGGACGGCTGCCGCTTCTTGGCACATCCAGTCCAGCAGCAGGGGGTCCTGCAGAGAGAGGGTGTTTATCATGAAAGGGTACGTGGCCGACCAGGGCTGACCAGCAGGAATGGAAGGAACTGCACTACTGGGCCAAGCCAGGGAAGCAGCATTTTGAAAACACTCTTTTAAACATCCTTACACTTTTCAAACACCAGTGGCTTGCAGAGGGCACTGGCAGGAGCTGGGAGTGATAGAGCAGCCACTGCAGCCCTCGGGGATGGGTGTTTTTGTTTTTGAGACAGGGTCTTCCTGTAGCCCCAACT
>NW_008475714.1:0-1376 GCF_000622305.1 Nannospalax galili | reverse complement strand
AGTATAGATACCATACGTGACTGTGTGGGTGTGCATGCCCCAGAACACACAATGAAGGCCAGAAGAGGATGTCAAGTGTCTTTCTCTATTACTCTTCACTTTATTCCCCTGTGGCAGAGTCTCCTAATGAACTGAAAGCTAGCTGTTTCAGCTAGTCTTATTGGTCAACAAGCTCCCAGGATCTGTTTGTCTCTGACCCCCAGTGCTGGAGTTACAGGCATATACTGTCATGCCCTACTTTTTACACGAGTGCTAGAAATTCCACCTCAAGTCAGTGTACTTACACAGCAAACACCTTTACCCACTGATCCCTCTTCCCAGCCCCTTGTGAACCATTGAGTTTAACAAATGAAATGTGTATGTAGAGGTGCAAAGTCTGTATGGAGAAGTGGAAAACATCATGTCTTGGATAAGGATAGATAAAATTTCTAGTTACAATGAGAACTTGCTTATTGACAACTATTTCTTCTGCTTTTCAAAGTACCAATCACCAAACAGAGCAGTTAAGATACTCTAATGACATATTTGAAATTGTCTGAGCTACTCAGGTTGCATATAAATGGAAGGTATTTCAGCCCATTTCATTATATTATCACTGTTGAATGCCTTATCTAGAACTGGAGAAAGGAAATCAATCATCAAAATCATCTTCATCAAGAATTCAGCTGTAGAAAAAGACAGAAAAGGAGCAAAATTCCCCTGTAGTTACTTTCCCCTTTTACTATGCACAATGTGTATTCCTTCCTGAGATCTGGCTGTCCTGAGAAAAATCCTCTGTCTGAGAAAATGGAATTAATCCAGGTGGTGTTTGGACTGCTGCTGCTGATAAAGTCGACAGGAATATGTCTGGGCTACCAATGGGCTGAGAATGGCAAAGTCAAATCCCATTAAAAACTACAGGGAACTGTCCATGAAATAAGGTGGCTTTGTGGTTGTGTGGATGGCTCTGATTTCCAGAGGGGATTGTGTCATAAATCAGCCTCTCTCAAGATACTTAGCTTGTTTAACTCGATGACATTTTCACTCACAATACTTTCATTCCTCATCGCAGGCAGAGAAGACAGTATCACTGCTGTACAAAACTGAGGTTGAACTTTCATGTTATTGTATTCTCTCATCTATAAACTTTTATCAGTGTGATAACACTGGGAATCAAACCTAGCAGTTTGAAAAATAATAACTATTATGTTGATGGAAGAGACTGTGGATGGTAAAAATATACATTGGGGCCTCTTGGAAGAATTAACCAGGATTAAGGAAGAATTACTTTTCAGGAGAGCTTCTCTTAGGAATATCTGTGTGTAAACATGTTAGAAGTGAAGGCTAGTGGGTCCCTTTTGGACAGCATCTGATATTATCTGAGAGAGAGAGAGAGA
>NW_008475713.1:0-1375 GCF_000622305.1 Nannospalax galili | reverse complement strand
GAGTGAGTTTTCTTTAAGGATGTTGCCCCTGGTAGCTCGACCTAGCTCCAGTGGATGGCCTCACACCCAGGAGTATGTGGGCAGCACAAATTAGACTCAGTGAGTTATAAAAACTAAAAAAGAAGGTACAAAGTTGGGAGAGAGTCGGGAGTGGATCTGAGAGGACTTAGGGGGAACAGTGAAAAGAAAAAGAAGAATTTTCCCATTTACAAATTTTCTTTGGCAAGACCTAACCCTAGAGAACTTGGTCATTGTGATGAGGTTTATGTTCAGTTTCTTGAGTTCTAGGCTCACTTTGTGTCTACATCTGTGCTGGTATGCTACTGTGACTTTATAATATATCTTTGCCTCAGTAGACTATGAACTCTTTGAGAGCAGACAGCCATCCATGCTCAGGCCCTTGGTAGCCTCAGTGCTGGATCATGCTTACAGGAAACATGTGACCACTGCTCCTTGACAGGAATGAATGGACCCAAGAAGATTCACCTTGACTCCTTATAAAACAGGTACAAGACATGCTAAGGGACAGTAGAGGTGACTGAAATGCACCCTGTCATGTGACTTTTCCTGGGGAGACATGAACAAACATTTGTCCCAGGTAGGGCACTAATGAACACAGAAATCATTTCACCAAGTCTAGCTTTAGAAAACCAGTGAGTCTATAAGGGTTACCTATAGGAGAATGGGTGAGGGGCTACTTACAGGAGGATGGGTGACTCAAAGACAGCTACATTGTTATGGAAAAATTCTAACAGCTAAGAGACTGAGCATTCACCCAGGAGAGAATTGGAAAGTTCCTTTATTCCTTACTCATGCTTGAGGGCTCCAGGAGCAACAAAGGTTTTTAGATTCTCTGGGGCCCTGAAGTACAGATGAGGATTATATAGTTAATTTTATGTCATTTTATGGGTACACATGGGCTCTATGTTTCTTTTCATGATATCTTCATGTTGTCTCAGGAAATTCCTTCCCAAGTTCACTCAGCCAACAAAGCTTACAATGTAGATATCCCAGGCATGGACCTGTGCCACCTTTTCATCTATAGCTAGTCCAGGCTAATTGGGCTAGGATCCAGTCAAATGGTCATTACAGTTTACAAAAACAGATATCACTGGCAGAAGTTTAGATTTCTGACATGTTTGATCTACACTTCTCTTGGACGAATTGGGACAGGTGCCTCATTAAACCATTTGGTGAACTTTCCATTCTTTTAGTTTTACATCTTTATCAACAGTCAGACATAGTAAGTGGAAAGCATCATAGTGTTTCAAGACTTTACAGAGTAACAAGACATCAGGATAGTGAAAATACCACTGAGCATCTCTGAGCATCCCAGGGTTATATTTCAAGATATCTGCCCAGTAAGTAAAACAAA
>NW_008475712.1:0-1375 GCF_000622305.1 Nannospalax galili | reverse complement strand
TTTAATGTGAGCACAATTGCATATTTTCTTAAATAAAATCGATTAGTTTGTGTCAACTTCTGCCTGCCTCTGCCCGCCGTCCAGCCTAGATCTACTCCTGGTGAAAGTATGCTATGAATAAAGTTAGAATAACAGAAAGGAGCATGTGTGCATACTGCTATCCTGGGTGTCTTTGTGGTAGACAGTGTTCACTGATCCTTTCATTTCACAAAGGGAAGGAATTATGTGTCAGAGAAAGATCTCTAAATCTGAATGTTCATTGAACTTTCTTCCCCTTTAAAATTTGTTTGTTCTTGGGGCTGGAGAGACAGCTTAGCAGTTAAGAGCACTGGCTCCAGAGGACTTGGGTTTGGGTCCTAGCACCCACATGAAAGCTAACAACTGTCCATAACTTTAGTTCCAAGGGATCTGACACCTTCTTCTGGCCTCCACAGGCATTGCACTCATGTGGTGCACATATATGCATGCAGGCAGAACACTTATACACACAAAATAAAAATAAATCAATCAAAAAAGAAATAAAAAAACTCAGTTGTTCTTTGGGGTCAAAGCAACTGACTTTTAAATCTTGGCTGAGTTAACTCATACTGAGACTTCTTTAATTTGGTGCTTGAATCTTCCCAGAGGTACTTGTAGTTAGAGGGCAACTCAGTGATGACCCTGGAATATGGGGAATTTAAATAGATGATACTTAGAGGTAAGAAGCATTTAGACAGCCCCCAAGATTAAGGAAGGTTCGAGCTGAACTGGACTTTAGTCAGTAAATGAATGAATTAAACCAATGATTGTTCAGTATCTTCAAAATGCAGTTGTTTGAAATGCAGTGGTGATCCAGGTTGGAACCATGCAGTATAAATGACTCACTCCATCACTCCACTAGCTGAAGAACCAAAAGATGAGTGATGCAGACTTGGGTTCTGAGATGGCTGATCTTGGTTTTTAACTTGACTGGATCTGGAATAAAGTAAAATGCAAGCTCTGAACAGTCCTGTGACGGACATTCCTGATCAAATTATCTGAAGCAGGAAGATTCACCCTAAATATGGGCCGCACCTTTCTGGTGGCAGCCCACATAAAAGGACATGAAAAAAAGAAACTTTGCTTTGTTCCTGTTTGCCTTCAACTCTTGCTGGTGAGTTTGTCTATTCTGTTGCTGTGTCATTCCTTCACCAATATTGGAACCAACTTCCTCAGGCATCCAATGTAGACTGAAGATCCAGTAGCTCTCCAAGATCCAGTTTCCTGGACAGAGCAACTACTAGATTCTCAGCCTCTCCAGTGTGAGACAGCCATTGTTGGACGTCAATCTAATAAATATATGTATAATATATGTATATATATATATATATATATATGTTTTATCAGTTCTGTCCCT
>NW_008475711.1:0-1358 GCF_000622305.1 Nannospalax galili | reverse complement strand
CACACACACACACACACACACACACACACACACACACACACACTCATACGCCCATAAAAATAAACCTTAAAAGAAGATACTGTTTATCTTAGAGGATTTGCATTCCCCAGTTGTCTGCTGTACACTGTGGTCATCCTTGAGGTTCAGTGGGTGTGTTTTCTTTTCTCTTGACCCCTTTTTACTCTCAAATGACGGGATGAAGTTCTGATAATTTTACATTTCTGTTACCAGAAGTCAGAAATAAGTCTTTGCTGTTCTGTGGTCTGAAGGGCTCAGCTTTTGTGATGTAAATGAACAGCTCTCCATTATGCTGGAGTCTAGTTCTCACTCCATACCTAAAAATGGCATTTGCCTCTCTACATCTTGCTGCAGTGTAGTTTGTGGCCCATTTACATCTCTACTTCTCACCAGAACGTTCCAGTAAACTAAATAGCTAGAAATGACCTATGTAATGTACATGAATTATGAGTTCCTTCCATGCACTGTTGTAAGCATGTTCAGAAAGAGAAACAAGGAAAAGATTCAGCCTTTCCTGAGGAATTGGAGTAAAAATAACATAGGTTTAGTTCTATAGGCCTGTAAGACTGAATCCTAGTCTGTGTAAGTCTCTACTTTAGCCATCCCAAAGGGTCTCAGGATCATGACAACGAAGTTGATTCTCAGTGGTTAGTTTAGAACTGCCAAACTATTCATGGCAGGCTCCATTTTGAACTTTTCTTAGCCCTATGTTGTCCCCAGGCAATATCCAACTTCATTAGCCAGGCCTTGTGTGATGATTCAGCCCTCAGGCCCATCCTAGGACGCTATGGGATGACTGACTCCCTCCTGCCTCAGGCCAGCCCTGGGGCTTCCTGGGATGAGGGCTGGATCCCTTTCCAGCTTTCCCATGGGCTGTCTCTCAGCCTGAACCAACTTTGCTCTTCTCTATTCTTTCACTTTTTAAAGACTCTGCCTTGAGGTCACTTCTTGGAAGATCTGCCTAAGTCAAGTTTAGTTTAAGATTTATTGGGATATCTTGTGCACAGAGTCCTAGCCAGGTTTTACAATACCTTGTTCCAGGCTGTTTGAGTGGTGCCTAGACTTCTCTAGGTATCAATCCTTTCTTAGCCTAAGCCCTCCTTCCCCAACCTAAGCATTCTGTAATGGATACTTACTAATCCTCTCCATTTTGTGTGTATTTCTAGTAACTGTAACATTCATAACATATTAAACATTGGTGGCAAACACTTATTCTGTTTTCTGTTGCTATAACTGATAGAATATGTGTATTGCAGAAGAGCCACAAGCCTCATTAGGGAAAGTCATATATCCCTTAAAGCATCTAACTGGCCCTAAATTGGCAGCCTGGCCTTGCTCAA
>NW_008475710.1:0-1374 GCF_000622305.1 Nannospalax galili | reverse complement strand
TTACACACATGCAGGCAGTACACTCATACACATAAAATAAAAATAAATTATATTTATCTAGGGATGTGGCAAATTTAGCTATGTTAACAGCACTACACATGAGTATTTGGCTATGCTAACAGTATTACACATGAGTCCCCCCCCCAATTGAGTGGGCTGGGCTTTAAGTCCAATTACACAGCTTTGAATTACCTCTGAGATAAAAGTACCAGTATTGTAACAATAGAAATAGTGTGCTGCTCTGGTAAAGAATTAGTCAGTTTAGTTTATGTGTAAGTGTGTGTCCCTGAGTGAATGTACATGTACCATGTGTGTGCAGTCAATCATAAACTGCCTTGTAGGTGCTAGGAGCTGAACCCAGGTCCTTCGGAAGGCCAGAAAAGAAGTCTGCCATTTATCCTCTTTGTTCCCTGTTCTTCAACTTTTAGATTCCTACCTTCCTATAGGTTACGCCAGCACACTCCATGGCTACATTTTTATTTATGCATAGTATCTTAGTGTTACTTTTAGTGGCTATGTTGGTTAGCCATCAAAAGAACATAACCTATGTTTGACTATTTGTTTATCATTTTTAATGGACTACCTTCCAATGAACTATAGATATTTCCCCTAGTTCTATATGTTGACCTCTTCCATGTAGAATAGAATTATTATAAATATTTTCTCTACATCCATTGTGAGGCCCACAAAATATTGTTAGCACACTGTTAAGTGTCAAACAATTTTCTGAACTCAAGAAAGATTAATCTCAATCTTTCACAAATTCTCCCTCAAAACAGGAGAGATTGACTTGTTCTGTGCGGCCTTGATAGCGAAACAAGGCAGTGGCATCAGAGAAAAGATAAACACAGACCTGTGTGCCTACAACATAACTTATGACAGAAACTCCCAACAGACTGCCAGAAACAGAGTCTGGCACAATTCAGTGGAAAAGCAGCCTGGTAAAGGAAGGCATTGTGGGACTGTGAGGTTGATTTCACATCTGAAAGATGGATGTAATGTGCCCTATTAACACTGTAGTGATAGAACGGGAACAGAGTGAAACACTGGCAGAATGAAGGCCAGAACATGTGCTGTACTGGATGGACGCACAGAGCATAAAACGTGACAAGCCCTCCTTGGAAAGCTCCCAGCTGCTCTCAGCACCACACCCTGGATGACTGGGAGGTCCACTTAAGACAGGAAGGGAGACGAAAGCTTCTTTCTCGTGTTTACTTAGGATTACTGTCAACAGTCTAGTTGAGACAACTGGGAAGGAAAAATACATCAGAGATACCCAGACCCAAAAGGAAGGAGTAAGGATCAACCGTAGAATGACCTCTACCTGCATAGTGGATGCACACCCCCGCCACATGCACGCACACGCGCACACAC
>NW_008475709.1:0-1376 GCF_000622305.1 Nannospalax galili | reverse complement strand
CTACTTCTTGATTATGGATATTGTCATATTTCATACTGTTTAATATAAATATTTTCCATGTGAGCATTAAAATTGTCTCACTATTGTTTGCCTTTTGCATGCTGCTAGTGGTCTAGGGAACATTTATTTATACCTTCCATCCTATCTACAGTCTTCTTTATGACATTCAGTAGTACTTTTAATATAATTTACTTAGATAGTTCTAGAGTTCAGAGGAGGTCAAGGACATTCCAATTGTTTAAATATATGAGATATATATTGTTTGTAGCATTTCAGTAAGTATAAAAAAAATCAGATCCAATAAATGTAAAAGGCATGTGTACCCATAGCTAATAATGGAAATTGAGACAGAAATTTTTAAAGATTTAAAAATTAAAAACTTATTTAATGAACTCATTGCAATAATAAACATCTAAGTGCTCTGGTTTGGACTGGAATGCCTCTCCCAGGATTATATGTTGAAAGTATGTTCCCCAGCTTGGCTCTAATGGGAGGCAATAGAACCTTTAAGAGGAAGGCCCTTATGGGAAGGTTTTTGGTCATGGTAGGCTGCCTTTGAAGGGGATTGTGGGGCCTCAGTCCCCTCCTCTCTCTTTCTCTCTCCCTTCACATTCTCTGATCATAATTTGCTGTACTATGCTCTTCCTACTGTGATATGCTGTTTCACCACAGGTCCCAAATAATCAGCCAATCAATAATTCATTTTTTATAAGTGATTTGTTCAGGTATCTGTTACAGTGCCAGAAAGCTGCCTATAACACTATGATTCAGGAACCAAGATTTATATGTGAATATATTTGAAAATTCTTAATAGATAAGCTCACATATTGTTTAGCTTCTTTGAGACTCAGTTTTTTAAAAAAAGTGTTAAATAATCATAACGGTGCAATTCAAAGTAGGTAATTGAAACATTTTGTTTTGAAAGAACCTCATATGTTAATTAATTGCAAGAAAAAGAGTAGTAACTGACCAGTTGTCTGGTAAACTCTGTTTCCCTGTGGTCATTCTCTTCCTCTGGCTCTAAAATCTTTCTGTCCCTTTTTCTAAAATGATCCTTGGGAAGCAGAAATTTGAAATAGTTATCCTATTAAAAGATAAGCAATCTGCAGTCTCTTATTTTCTACACATTGACCTGTTGTGGGCCTCTGTGTTAATCACCATCTGCTGCATAAGGCAGTTTCTCTGGTGAGAGTTGAGAGATGCATTAATCTATGGGTATAATAATTAGTCATTCAAAATCAGTTTACTACTCTATTTAGTAGCAGAATAACAGTATTATGCTTTCTCCCATGGCCTGTGAGCTGTCTAGTCTCAGTTCCTAGGCTTGATATTTATGTCAGGTATAGTCTCCATCCTTTGAAGGGGACCTTAAATCC
>NW_008475708.1:0-1376 GCF_000622305.1 Nannospalax galili | reverse complement strand
TGTTGAATAAAGCAAAATAATGACAGCATGCACAAGAGGACTGGCTTAGCTGCAGTTAAGACTGATGGTTGAAGCTGTGGGACATGAACCTAAGAATGATCTGGATACTGTGTTATACAAAACTCCACAGTCACCTGTATTAGAGTGGGAATTCCTACCTCCTTGGATTTATTTATTTAAAAAAATTAAATTGGCATTTATAAATATAGTTCCAACGGACTTGTAGTTTTGTTATTTTCTTTTCACACAGGTTTGGTTGTGGTTGGCGGAGGCAATTCATTCTCATTGAGGCTGTTTGGGTAGACTTGTTCAGAATTGCTGATAGATATTCTCATGGGTTAAAGAGTGTCATTTCAAAGTTTGTTTCATTTTGGCAAAAACACTGTTTCTCTTCCATTCCCACAGTGGGTTGTATCTCCCGAAGAAAAAGCTAAATATGATGAAATCTTCCTGAAAACTGATAAAGATATGGATGGATTTGTATCTGGACTGGAGGTCCGTGAAATATTCCTGAAAACAGGTTTACCTTCTGCCTTATTAGCCCACATTTGGTAAGAATTTATTTTATTAGAGGTTTTCTTTTAAAAATATGGTTTTGTATCACTTTAATTTTATATGTAAAAGGTTAAAATTTGTTTCAGAATTCTTTATGGAAAAAATTCAAATCTGAAGAATTCTTGTGCATAACAGACTGGGGAGTTTTTAAAGCTTTAGGTTGACAGTGTCAGTTACTTATTGTTAGGATGTTAAAATGCAATGCTTGTTTATATTAATTAAACTCAAAATCTTAAGAGAGAATCCAAATGTCTGAAATTTAAACCGTTTAAGAAGTAGTATCTTTAGGGACTGGGGATGTAGCTTGGTTGATAGAGTTCCTGCTTAACATGAAGGAGGCCCTGGGTTTATCCCTTGCACTGCCTAAGCTGGGTGTGGTGGTGCACACCTGTAATTCTAGCACCCAGGGAAGCAGAAGCAGGATCAAGTCATTCTCATTTACACAGTGAGTTTTAAGACCAACCTGGTATACATAAGACTATTACTCAAAATTTAAAAAAAAATTGTGTGTGTATAATTCTGTAGGATATGTGTGTGTTATCTATTTATATAACACACTTGTTCCTTAAAAGGACAAACTGCAGTGTTTTTAATGAATTTTATATTTCATATGATGATGCATATGAAAATGTTTTGTGGTGTTTCTGCCAGTAGCCTGGCTAGCTCTACCAGAGGTTTTCTTGAGGTTTTCAAGAAACAACAAACATAAAGATGTGGAACCACATAGTTGCCAAGAGAACATTAAAGCAGAGCATAGTACCCTATCTTAAAGAGATGAACACCTGCCAGGTGTGGTGGCGCACGCCTGTAGTCCCAGCACT
>NW_008475707.1:0-1348 GCF_000622305.1 Nannospalax galili | reverse complement strand
GTGCAGGGGGACTCAAACTCACCAAGTCTCAGTTATCACCATAATTATCATTATTTTCCAGGTCAAGTGACTGCTTTTGAAGATGGGGAGGGGGTGTTATGGCACTGATCATGTTGTGTTGTAATTATCCATCAGATTGTGAGCTCCTGGAGAGCTAGATTTTCATCTCAACATCTGGGAATCCATTCTCTTGCCCTTGGGGCCATGCTTAGCCTAGAGCACTTATCAACCAGTCTGTGGTGAGCAGAGAAGACCCAGAGACACTAGCCTACTTACCCAAGGTCACAGAGCAAAACTGGAGCCTGGACACATGACAGGACTTCATGATTCTCAACTAAATTTTATTGTTACATTAAAAAATTTTGTGTGCGTGCGTGTAGGTTTGTGCGTGTTACAGTGGGTGTAGAGATCAGAGAACTTGTGGGAGTCAGTTCTCTCCCTCCACCATGGGAGTCCCAGGCATTGAACTCAGGTCATCCTATTGGGCAGCAAGCACCCTTAACCCACTGAGCCATCTCACCAGCCATGAGTCTCAATTTTTGTGTACGCCCACAATAATCTAAATTCCTCTAATTCCTCGATATCTTTTCCCTTTGCTCATTTATTTTTTAGCAAGCTCTGCAGCCGCAGCTGGAGTTTGAAGCTCAGAACCTCCATCAGTGTTCAAAGCCTCGCTCTTTTTGCTCATGTATAATCTTCAAAAGGCCTTTTTCTCCCCTGGTGATCTTCCCTGGGGTGCCCCTGGCTGGCCCTACTAAAATAGAACTGGAGGGCTGGCTAAATAGGGATTTTTTCAGCTAACAGAATAAGTCACTGACATAGGAGAAAATAGAGGGAGGGCAGGTAGATTTGGGCTTCCCTGTCATTTGTATTGGTCTTGACACTGGGGGCTGCTTAAGTTATTAGCTGCTGTTTATTTCTCTAGTGCTTCACAGTGAAGGGGGGTGTAACTGGCCTCCATGTTCTGAAAGTGGGACTGAAATGGACTGGCTGAGGTAAATCTGCTTTGGTAGGGGGAACCTCTACTCAAATATTCCAAAGGGTTTGAGGAGTGGGAGGAGAGCAGCCTATGCTCTTGTGTGGTCCTCTGGGCCACAAATCTCCTTCTGAGATGCTGTCCGTTGAAGCCTCAGAGATTGGAAAGTGCCAGTGAGCCACACTCTGCGATCAGAGTGGACAGGATGGATTCTGATCTGTGATTTTTGTAATTTTCCCTCCTGAAATCAACAGAGCTAGAATAGATACCAGGGGACAGAGACGAGCACGCATTAAGGAGTCTGTTAATCCCACTGTTACAGAGCCTGCTTCTCTCTCTCTCTCTCTCTCTCTCTCTCTCTCTCTCTCTCTC
>NW_008475706.1:0-1375 GCF_000622305.1 Nannospalax galili | reverse complement strand
CAAAGGATTTAAAACCTAGATGTAGTTGATGTGGAGTGCTTTGCTGCTCTTGCCTTGGGCTAGGTGTGAAGTTTTACCTGGAGTGTCTCTCATGTATGTATGTGTTCCTGTGGGTGTGTACACATGTATGTGGAACGATGCCTTCCTCAATCACTCTCCACCTTATTTTGAAACAGTCTCTCACTAACCTGGAGCTCATTGATTGGACTAGGCTAGCTGGCCAATGAGCTCCAAGAATCCATCTGTCTCCACTCCTCCCCAACCCCATGGATGGGGTTACAGACATTCCACCATGCCAGGCTTTTATGTAGGTGCTGAGAATCTTTACTCAGGTCCCCATGCTTGTGCAATGCATACTTTACCAACTGAACCATGTCCTTAGCCCTGTACCCCTGTTCCTGTCTCTTCCAATGTCTTGGGAACCTGCCCTCTTTGCTTCTGGGTGTCATTTACAATGACAGGAATAAGTATTAAGAGTTTAGGTCCTGAATGGTGCTCCCTGAGGACAAAGTTTGGATTAGTGGTCAGAGATGATGGGCGCTATAATATCCAGGCTGCTGTAGAACTCAGGCTGCTGCTACCTGAGTCCCTGTGGGAATCACACACCTGGATTGTCACCAGTCACCTCAACCTCTGAAGTCAGTGTAAGAGCTTCATTTTTGCAAGTGAACAAACCAAAGCTCTGAGGATTTGTGTGCAAGTTCTACTGCTTATCTTGAGGGATGGAGCCCTGTTTCAGAGAGGGATTTCCAGCCCAGCATATGTCAGTCAATTCCAGCTTCCATGTGGATCTTGTTCTTCTAATTCCTAAAATTGGAGTTACAACACTGACTGCCACAGGGTTACTCTGAAGTTTGTTGACATATTTATGGAAAATTCCTGAACCATGCATGCTTAGCCCAGCTTAGCATCCGGCCTCAACAACTCCCTTGTAAACATTTGGAAGGAGGTTGAAAAGCATCACTGGGCCCACCTGGAGCAGGGTTAGAGGTCCAAGCTCAAGTTCTCTAGCTCAGTTCACAATTCCAAGTTGTGTTGTAGCTTGCAGGAAGTCTTAATAAAAAGGCCAGTCTGGAGCCTCTAATCACCCTCGCAGAAGCAGATGCCTGGGGGAAGCTCCATAATTCATGTGGATAAAACCATTACATGAGTTGACCTAGAGTTCTGTCTCAAGCCATCTACCTGGTAATTGCTAAAACAGCATAGGGAAGCTGCGTCAATTTGAATCTCAAATATGGCAGAGCTACTCAAGAAGCATTCTGGTTGCACATCAGAGCATCCTTTGCAATACCCCTGGTTTGGGGTACAAGATGGGAGTACTGAGATTCCAGGTCACCTCCATGATATAAAGAGCCAGGTAAGGTTTAGGAAGGAA
>NW_008475705.1:0-1375 GCF_000622305.1 Nannospalax galili | reverse complement strand
AGAGGGGAGAGAGTGAGAGAGAGCGAGTGAGAGAGAGAGAGATACTATTCTGTCATAATAGTCAAATACAGTTATTTGATATTCTCAGGAAAATGGATGAAAATGGAGGATACCATATTAAGAAAAATAAGCCAGACTCAGAAAGCAATCATTATATGTTTTCTTTCTTATATGCAACATTAAAAACTAAGTATTAGTTTCATCTGAACCTCTGTCCCCAGCAAACATCACAGAGGCTGGCTAATGGCTCATAGCCTTTCAGTATAACAATCCCCAGTGTGCTAGAGGATTTGTCCATGTCATCTGCTATGAGTACATCCAGGTCCAGTTTCCTGGCCCTCCTGGGGACTTTGTAAGGCATGTGAACTTTTGACTAACTGCTTTTATGCACGTGTTTAAAAAGCAGATATTCTACTGTTTTCAAATAACAGTTCCCTAGTCTTTCACTGGAAATGTGACTCCAGCTTTCCCTGCAGCCATTCAAATCTTCCCACTTTGTTGCTGACATTCTTTTCTTGCTTCATTTGACTTCTTTTCCTTCTTTGTTGTGCTGCCAGATTCTAGGTGCCCGTTTCTGAAGAGGTCACTTTGCTGATTATCAACTCCCAGATTCCTCTCCTTTTGGCCAGACATAATTCTCCATGTTTTGCTCCATTCTACCCCCTCACAGGAGGGAAACAAACCAAAGGGAAGATCTTATAGGTATGTTTACTTGTGGATACTGGTGCTGGATTTGGAAGTCAGTGGCAACTTCTATTGTAGAGACCAAAACTCCCAGATTATGAGACGCCACAGACTCTTGTTCCTCCCGTCTGCACAATTCTCTCTGTTCATCACAGTGTGACATAGTAGAGCTCTTTAAGGGGAGAACAACATAAAACTAAAACAATGCAAGTATGCAATGCTCACATCCATGTATGTATGGACATGTGCACATATGTATCCATATGTAATTGAATTTTTTGCTTATTCAAAGAAAACTAGGGAATATAGAAGCTTTTATGAATTCCTTCAAGTTGCCCGAAAATATGGAAATACTGTGAGACGTAGAGAGTGGCATGGGGTACACAGCAACACTACATCTTGAGCATCTTGCCGTATTGATGTCCTTGGGAGAAGCTGTGGATAGGCCTCTGTGTGTGGGTAAGAGTGCTTGTGTGCAAGCAGGAGGATCTGAGTTCAAATCTCCAGCATACGTGTAATGATATGTGTCCCTGTGACCCCCGAGTTATGGGGGCGTACAGACAGGAAGATTGCTGGGGCTTACTGCCTGCCAACCTAGCTCCTCGTACAGTGAGAGACCCTGTCTCAAGGAAATAAGACGGACAGTTATAGGGCAGGATGCCCACCACACATGCACACACACAGGCACACA
>NW_008475704.1:0-1375 GCF_000622305.1 Nannospalax galili | reverse complement strand
GTTACCCAGGATAGAAGTCTTTTGTTCTCCAAAGTTTGGAAAACTCTGAGACAAAAGAGAGGTATGGGGGAAGTGAGCAGGACTCTCCCCATCCTGCCCCCTGCTGTTGCCCTGGATGGAAGTCTTTGTTTTCCAAAGTTTTCATATTCCTGTAACCTTTGTGCCATATGTTACCTTGCCTAATTATCACATGGACCTTTTACTTGATTGTCACCTGTGTGCTGTTTTGCCTTTTACCTGTATTTCCTCACATGATTATAAAAACCTCCCAAACTGGACGGGGGTGCTGGGTCCCGTGGGTCAGTCTGCTGGAGTAAAATTAAATCCCTCTCCTCACCTGACTTTGGCGGCTGGTCTCTGATTTTCCTGTAACAGGTAGCTCTAGCTGGGTCAGCAGAAATGAGAGGTAGGTGGTCACACTGCGTCTGAGAGGAAGCAGAGAAATGAACGCTGGTGCTCAGCTTGCTGTCTCGTTTTTATTCATTCTCAGACCTCAGCCAGTGGGACGGTGCCTCCTATGTTCAGGGCAGGTCTTCCTTCCTAAATTACAACGCTCTGGAAAGGTCCTCACAAATACAACTGGAGACGTCCCAGGTGATTCTTAAATGCAGCTGAGTTGAAAGTGAAGTTTAATCACCGTATTTGCTTTTCCATGAAATAAAATAACTAGAAGATAACTGGTTGAAGAGGTGGGTGATCGTGGAAGTATATGAAGATGTCAAAGTTCCATAGAGACTTGGAAAAGTCCAGAGACTTTGGATGATAGAATGGTTTGTACAGCAGCATGGCTGAGGGTAGACAGAGGTAGAGGTGAAGGGCGGAGAGTCCAAGTGGGCAATCCTCCACCCCACACAGGATTTGGTGGAGTCTGAGGAGGGTTGGACTGGGAGCTGATAGTCAACCGGCTCTGAAGAAACTGCGATTTTGTAGTGGATATTGGGGGTGCTATGATGGGGAACCGTCTTGAGAACATTTTATCTGAACTGGCTGTTATGGGAGTAAAATGTCCCCACATTGTCCTGTTTTCAGGTGCCCTGCAGCCAAATTGCTGGGCTGTAGTCACAGGTCTCTAATTTGAGCATCAGTTTGGCTCCAGGAAAAAGCCATTGAAACAAACTACACAGTGGAAAACCTTAGCTTGTGATGTTTGAGTCCAGCAGGTTGACACGTCACCTGTAGGATTTCTGGAGAAGGGCAGTAGAGTGTGATACCAACAGGGATGCCCTGATGGGGTCATTGGGCAGTTGATCGTGTAATGCCCACTCCCATTCCCTCCCACCCCCAGCATGGTTAGCTGCGGCCACATGGACTCTCCCCATTCTCCAAGTCACAACACAAAGCACACCAGACTCTGACATGGCACAGACCTGAGCAT
>NW_008475703.1:0-1364 GCF_000622305.1 Nannospalax galili | reverse complement strand
ACACACACACACACACACACACACACACACTGTTGAAATGAGTGACCATAGCAACATTTATTGAATTCTTGTCTTTCAGAAATTTTAGCTCATTCTGTCTAATCTCTTCCCTTTTTAGAGAGCTCAGAGAAGCTGAAACCCAGAGTGTGCAAGCTAACATCTCCAGTGAGGTTTCACTTGGATGGGAACCAGGAGTTCTGGTCCTAAGATTACACTTTCATGTAGCACTCCTTCCATTGAGATCCTGAAACCTCAGACCAGCAACTTTGGTGAGACAAAGGTTAGCTGTCCATGCTGGGAGTCTCCTGGTGGTCCCTTGCTTCCTGTTCTCACTCTGCCTTGCTGTCTATAGCTCTCTGAGATGGCTTTACCTGAAGCTCTGTCCATCTAAGCACTGCTGCTTCCTTAAGGCTCCACTGGAGAGTCAGAGACTGCAAGATAAGTGCCAGACCTGTTTTCTTCTGCTTCCTGGGCCATAACTAGGCTGCATTCCCCGACCTGCCTCATATTCTGACTGCATACTAGCCAAGAGACTATGTAGATATGACTTATATCACTCCCAGGCCAACTTCGAAAACTCCGCCTGTGGAATTCTGCTTCTCATTTAGTGTAGATAAGAATGAAGACCTGATGTCACAAGTGAAAGACAGGGAGGACTTATGAGGATGGAGTCCTGACCCCAGCTTTTACAGGAGGGCCACCACAAACCGGTTAGAATTTCCATCCGTGATGTCAGAGTCATGGTAATCGGGGGATCAGTTACTAGCGGAACCATCACCATCCCTGACACAAACGTTACCAGTTCAGCTCTACCCTAGGTTCCTGACCATTAGGAATTCACAGAGAGCAAAAGGAGGGAGACATGAAAAACTTAAGCAGAACATGAAAAGTTTGCAACTAAAGAACATCTAGTGGCTAAGGAGATGACTTAGTGAGTAATGTGCTTGTGGCACAAGCATGAAGGCCTGAATGTGAATTGCCAGTATAAAAACTGCCTGGGGCCAATGGACACACAACTTTAATGTCAACACTCAGAAAGCAGAGGCAGAACTCTGTGAGTTTTGGGGCTAACCTGATCTACATAGCCAGTTCCAGACCGGCTAGGGCTACATAATGAGACAATGTTTCAAAATAATAAAATAGTAAGAATAAGAATACTGGGCTGGAGAGATGGTTCAGTGATCAAGAGCATGGCTGTTCTTGCAAAGGACCCAGGTTCGGTCCCGGCACCCACATGGATGCTAACAGCCATCTGTAACTCCAGTTTCAAAGGAATCTGATACCCTTTTCTGACCTCTGGGGACATTGCACAAACAGGTGTCCTTACATACATGCAGGTAATACACACATATAATAATTTTTTT
>NW_008475702.1:0-1375 GCF_000622305.1 Nannospalax galili | reverse complement strand
ATCTAACATCGCCCTCTCCCTTCTTTCCTCCTATGCAGAACTACCCTACAGAGAAGGAAACAGTGAATGGGAGCAATGGTCCTGGGAACAGGGAACATAGAGTATACATTTAAAATACAAAAAGTAAAAAATGACAGTATTTAGGACTGTATTGACAAGGAAAGTCTACAAAATACTAGTGATAAAGTATTTTCCAAGTGTGAGAGGCATTCCTGTCATCAACCCTGTATTTGTTCATGGAGTTGAACATTATCAGTATCAATGTCAAAGCTGGTCTGGGGAAAAGAAGCAAGAAATAAAAAGAGGCAGTCAGAAAATGCCATAACCAGAATTCTACCAGGCCATGGAGTCTGATGTTGAGAATCTGAAAATAATTATACATAGGTTACACTGGCAAATGGTTAAAAATATTATAAATCCCCCCGGGAAAGTAGAGTCTAGGATGCTCAGCAAATTGGGAAGGAGCAGAACTCCAGGCACACTCTTAGGGGCTGGGATAAGGGGATTGTATTGGAGGAACAGGAAAGTAGGCAACGTGTTAGGGCAGCAAATATGGAAGGGATTTTAAGGGCATATTGATGTACAATCAAAGTCTTGACCTTAGGCAAAACTGACTTGGGAACAGAGGGCTCAAAGGGCATCTCCACAGAGATAAAGGAAAACAAATATCATGACCTCTTTAAATGATATAGAGCTCTTCCATCCTAGATCACACCCCAAATTAGGAATTAGACTCACAAAGATAATGGGGTTAGTTGGTTAGTTCTATTCACTTTTAAATGCAAATAGTATATTTAGGGATACTCTTGGAATTAATATAATTTGAAAATTGCCAGACATCTTAATTTATTTAGAAAACTTCCTAAGGACAATGGAAATTGATTTTATAAGTTCTAAAATTTCATAAATACAATATGAATGCATGAGTCATAAAATCTGTTATGTTCATGTGCAATTAATTTCTTTATAATGTGCACTTCTCTGTTTTTGTCTGTTGGTTATAGATATTTTTCTTTTACCTTTTTCAGTGAATAAATAAATATATTTTTTTAATTGTCCTTTGAGAATTTCATACATAAGATCTGTGATTACAAGCATGCTTTAATTTGGCTGGCTTCATATGTGTTCTTAAGATCTAAACTCAGATCCTCATGCTTACATGGCAAGTGCTTCATTCACTGAGAGACCTCTTCTGTCCAGCTATAGACTCGTACTAACTATAATTCCTAACTACGAGCAGGGGCAAGTGGCCGTACATTCTTAGTGTGTTGTATGCTGCTACAACAGAATACCTATTCTTGGGTACTTTATAAAGAAGAGAAATATATTCTCTATCTACCTTAAAGGCAAGGAAGTCGAACACTGAGATGCTAAC
>NW_008475701.1:0-1375 GCF_000622305.1 Nannospalax galili | reverse complement strand
AAAAAAAAAAAAAAAAAAAACATGGCTCATTCAAATCCAGTCCGAGAATGTTTTGTTACCCATGGTAGTTGTGCCACTATTGCACAAGTGAGCACATCTTGCCTGGAAGGTTGGTATTAAAGTTCATAGGTTCATAGCTGGATAAGACCATTGATATAAAATTGATGGATCAACAGACACTTTAAAACAAACTAAGACATCTTGTGACCACCAAACCAGCCTTGCAGAAGATACTGAATACTACACACAGAGAAAGTGCAAAGACTCTCAACCACAAACCACCAGAAAGAATAAATTCCATGCGAGGAATAGCTAAGAAAGAAGAGCAAGGAAGGAATCCATTGTGTCCAGCATAGTAAACCAATGAACTCCTGATACTAAAAGTGGAGAAAATAAAGAACAAATAATCCATCCAACAAGAAAACCATCCCACAAATTTACAGCAATCAGTAATTTTTTCCAATAATAACACTAAATGTAAATAATTTCACCTCACCAATAAAGAGGCACAGATTAGTTGACTAGATTAAACAAAAAACTAGAGCCAACTTTCTGTTGTCTTCAAGGGTCACATCTTACTGGTAAGACACCCACAGAATAAGAATCAAAAGATATAAAATAATCTATCAAGTGAATGTAAACCAAAATCAAGGTGGCACAGATATTCTAATAGGTAATAAAATAAGTGTTAAATCAAAACTATAAGAGATAAAGAAGGCCACTATAGCTTATCAATAAGTAGAATTATTCATCAAGGATATATAACATTTGAGTATATGTCCCAAAATTTGAGACTCTTAATTTTGTAAAGTAAACATCAATGGACACCAAAGGTGAGAAAAGTCTTTATACAAGAATAATGAATGATTTCAATAACACAGCTTATGGATAGGTCATCCAAATTAACAATTAACAAAGAAATTTCAGAGGTAAACCACACCATAGACCAAACAGACTTGAAAGATACCAAAGAATATTCTATACAGCAGAAGCAAAATTAAATTAGATTAAAGATCTTAATGTGAGGCTGAATCTTTGAAACTTGCAGGGGAAAATACACTTCACTACATAGTCATAGGCAAAGATATTCTGAATGGGACTTTATTAGCACAAGTAATAATCTCAAAAATTGACAAATAGGATTACATGAAAGTAAAGGGTAAAAGAAACAACCAGAATCGACAGCCTCTAAAATGAGGAACAAAATCTTTGCCAACTACATGTCAAACATAGAACTAACATCCAAGATATATAAAGAACTATAAAAATTAAACATCTAAGGCCAAATAATCTAATCAATAAAGACACTAGTTAATTGAATGGACAGTTCTTTTTTAAAAGATTTTATTTTTTATTTTTTATTTTATGTGTATGC
>NW_008475700.1:0-1375 GCF_000622305.1 Nannospalax galili | reverse complement strand
GTCACAGCCAGTACTGAATTTGAAAGAGAAGCTATCACCCAGATGTGATATGTTAACATTTTGACAATGGATCTGACACGGGCTTACAGTCATCACAGGAGGCAGTTTCATGAGACCCTCCTGGGGTGTCCTTGTTATAGGTAAAGAGGCTGAAGAATTAGGGAGAGGTTTTCTAGTATGTCCTTCAGGTTTGCCCCACAATGTCCAGTCCATCTGCCTCTAGTGGATCAGAAAGTTAGCCATCTACACAGTACCCCATACTCTGCCTCTCCGGGCTTGTGTTCTGCAGCCAGGACACATACCCTCAGAATGACGAGGGTTCCTCTTGCTTCCTGCAATACCCGCAAGTTACTCCACTGGGGGGCAGAGTCAGTCACCCATCGCCATGTGACTGTGGGATCTTAAGCCAAATGCAGCTTTGCTCTTGGAGCCACAGGGAAGGTTGACTTTGGCTGTCACAGCTTGCTGGATGCTCCAACTTTCTGAGCTAGAGCACATGCTTCTGGTGTCAGCTGGTGGGGGGATGGGGATCCCTGCTGCTGGGCTTTCTCTTCTGAGGCTGCAGGAATGAAGAGACTGAGGTGCTCACATTTACTGAGACCTATGCCAAATATATATTCCAGGTGCTGTTGCCATGTGTTGAGAAATTAAGCAGGTACCCTTAGCATCTGTGATAGTTAATCTCCATTGTCAACTTGATGGGATTTAGAATCACCATGGAAACATACTTCTAGGTGTGTTTACAATGTTTCCAGAAAGGTTTACTGAAGAGGCAAGACCCAGTCTGAATGTGGGTGATACTTTCCTATGGGCTGAGGTCCCGGATTGGATAAATGGAGAAAGTCACTGAGCACCAGCATTCATTTGCTCTCTCTGCTTCCTGACTGTAATGCCAGGTGACCAGCCGTCCCGTGTTCTGCAGCCATGCCTTCCCTACCCTAATGAACTGTATGACCTTAAACTACGAGGCAAAATAAACCTCCCGTTAAGTGGTTTCTTTTTATGTATTGGGGTCATGGCAGTAAGAACAGCAGTTAGTACAGCATCCAGGAGGCACTTTGTCCACTTGGTGCACCAGTATAGCCTGAAGCCTGTCTGGAGACTTCAGCCCTCCACAACGGGTCAGCTCCCTGTAACTAAGCCACTCACTGTTGAAGACTCTGCCTTAGGTGCAGATACAAGTCTCAGGAAACTAAAAAGTAGAACTTCTGGAAAAAATATGCAACTTTCAAGCTAGGGTGATCACGGTGGGTCCATTGTTTTGCCTGACATTGACAACTTCAGACAGGAAGTGAGCAAGCCAAAAGAACTACAGGCATTTCAGGCTCAGAGGGAAGGGGAACAGCAAGCCACTGGTAGGTTTCCCTGCACACCT
>NW_008475699.1:0-1375 GCF_000622305.1 Nannospalax galili | reverse complement strand
GTATTTTTCACTCCTGCATCCTCTCAGATGTGTTTCTCCTTCTCTCCAGACCATAATATTCTTTCCAGTGTCCTCTGTGGGGCTGGGCTGATGGCCAGAAATACTCTTAACCCCCCAATCCCCAGTGTCTTGGGACCATGTGGAATTTGCTCCCCAGGTTAGAGGCCACAACTCTGCCTTTTTCTAGGACCCTAACTTTGCAGTCACAGAACACTTACAGAATTCCTGCTTGCTCCACAAGCCAGAGGTCACAGTGCCACTGCCCTTTGGTTTCTTAACTTCTGCTGTCTCAGGGCCTGTGTGGTGCCTTTTCCTCCAACAGAGACCATCCCCTGACAACCTTAGTCTCAGCATCTCAGCAACAGCTTGTAGTGCCCATGCTCTCTTCAGGTCAGAGACTAGTTACAGTTGAAGAAGAAGACATTTCCCATGACAAAATCAGGTTAAAAGAAAAATAAAAACAAAAATTTCAGGAAAATGGATGGAACTAGAACATATTGCATTTGTGTGATAACCAAGGCCCAGAACAATGACAAATGCCATATGTTCATTCTTATATGTGAATCTTAGACTCAAATATTTAGATAGCTGTGCTGAAGTGAGTGTCTGTAGAGGCCAGGTAGCAATAAAGAAGACACGAGTGTGGTGGTGGTGGTGGTGATTTTGAAGGGAGTTAATAAAACACATGTAATATAAAAGAAAGTGAAAATACTATGGGAAGAAATATATGTGGAGGTAGGGTGATGGATGTTGTGTAGGGGAGGGGGAGGATCAACCCAAACTAAGGATTGATGAAAGGCCATATAGAAACCGAATGCTTTATAAGCTTACTAAAATATTATTTTTTTAAAAAATGGAGCTTAAATAGAAGTACTCTTCATGACTGGTTAAAGAAGGCACTACTCCCCGAGGTCAAACTAAAATCCTGGCACCAGATGTGGGATCTCTCTCCACGAATTCTTGGCCATAGAGCCCCCGGAAACTCCCACAATAATACAGGATATTGCTGCTGTTCTTGGATGTCCACCAGAACTAGAAAGTAAGACCCTACTGCTGAAGACATCACATGCTCTGGGTATAGGACACAGAGAAACGAAGTTGGAGCAGAGCTGGAAACTTCTCTGCTGGCCAGAGTTCATAGTACCACAAGGTACTATGTAGAGTGTTGGGGGAGAAAAATCACAGTTCTAGTTTGCAGTCTCTTACTGTGATAAACACCATGATCAAAAACAACTTAGGGGAGGAAAGGGTTTATTTGTCTTACAGGTTACAGTTCATTATCAAGGGAAGCTAAATCAGGAACTTGGAGGCTGCAATTGAAGCAGAGCCCATAGCGGAATGCTGCTTACTGGCTTCCCCTGGCTTGCTCAGCTAC
>NW_008475698.1:0-1374 GCF_000622305.1 Nannospalax galili | reverse complement strand
TCTACTTTGGAGTAGAGATCACCTCTACCTTAAGTCCAATTAGCAGAGAACCCCATCTCTGGCTTGCACTGACACCTTTTCCTGTCCAAGGGCTATAATCAGTTTCCACTTGTACAACAGACACTAGAACTCCTTGAGTGAGCTCCAGAAAACCAGTCCTCTTTAAGCTTCTTGAGACCCCTATTGCACTGTGGTGGTCCTCTGAAGGTAACCTCTAAAGCACCTGGCCCACAAGTATGAGAGAATTAACTACAAGCAAAAGATGGTTATCTGAAGTTTATGGGTCTTCAGGGTAGAAAAGGACAAATATTCACATTCTCTGTTGGCTTAGCAGAATGCTTTTTTGGTTGAGGGAGTAACATACCTTCCAGGTCACAAAGACTCCAGGCTTCTCCTCCTCCACATCCCACCTCAGCCCTGGGACCTTGCAGAAGACAAAGACCACTGCAAAGGGACTTTGTTATGTCTCCTGTATCTCAGTTCTCCTTTTGTCTTTGCTGGTCTTTCTGGGCTCAGGGATGGAAGGTTTGGGGGAGGTTAGAAGATGCTGCATATCTTTAATTAGTGAACACGCTGAAACAGAACACTGTTGTCCTAGTTTGATTCTCTGTTGCTGGGATAAAACACTAACCAGAAGCAGCTTACAATTCCCAGGTCACATCAGGGCAGAAGCTCAAGGCAGGAACCTGGAGGCAGGACCTGAAACAGAGACCATGGAGAAATACTGCTTATTGACTTGCGCCTCCAGCCTGTCTCAGCCAGTTTTTCTTATACAACCCAGGACCACCTACCCTGGAGTGGCAACACCCACATTGGGCTGGGCCCTCCCCGATCACTCAACAATCAAGGACAAGCCTCACAGACATGTCCACAGGCCAACCTGCCAGAGGAAATTCTTAGTTGAAGTTCCCTCTTCCCAAGTGTATCAAGCTGACCACTGAAGCCAATCTTGACACTTCTAATTTCGTGTCCACAGGAATCTATTTACCTGAGGATTACCAGAGTCCTGGGGCATAGTGAAATGGATGGAAAAATAAAATGTCAGAGTTTTAAATGAGATTTTAGAAATCATCTGATGTTGTTTTACAGATGTTGAAATTAAATTGTTAATTTAGTTCCTCCATCACGCATTTATTCATTTACATTCGTTTACCTCCATTATGTTACTGTTTGTCAAACAACCAGACAAAAGTTGCAAATAGGGAATCATTTTGGAGAATAGCAACCCACATTCTTTTTAGAATATACTATATCAAAGTATCTCAGACACAGTCTAAAACTTACCATTTATATAATTTTGGCTTTAATTTCATATACATGTAATATGTGTGGCAGTTATAATGAAAGCTGTATTTTATATTTCTGGTTGTTTTC
>NW_008475697.1:0-1375 GCF_000622305.1 Nannospalax galili | reverse complement strand
AGGATCTGAGTTCTGCTTGCTGCTGTTTCAGAGGATGTCCACAGTTAGAAGGGCACAGAGGAAGGATCGTTTTATTTGCTTTTCATTATTAGAGACAGGGTCTCATGCAGCCCAGTTTGGTCTTGAACTTGCTCTGTAGCCAGAAATAATCTTGAACGCCTGCTTACCCTGTCTTCATCTCCCAAGTGCTGAGATAGCAGGTTTATGCTACCACTCCTGGCTCATAAAACATTTAAAAAATACCTTTGGGTGTATTATATACTTTTCCTAGACCTTTCTCTTACCTAGATTCATATTTGAAAGTCTCTACTATATGTTTATAAAGTAGGACCCCCCCCATCATTTGACAGATACCAGAAGCAGAAGACACTTGCCCAAGCTAGTGATAGAACCGTGTTGAAATCCAAACTGTGGCTGTAAGCTCTGTGTTCTTTCATCCTCCTGGCTGTGATCTGCCATCCCCTCTGTTGGCCATGCCAACTTTCCTAATGAATCTCAGACAAAGTTTGTTCTTGTTTATAGAGTGTCTGACTGTTGACAATATCACATTGGTTTTTATGAGGTAGGAAGAGAAAAGCAAATCCAAATGCTCTATCAGGAAGTCTGTAAGAACTGGATGCAGTCATGGCCATGTTTGGCACCAAAAGCCAAACTTGAAACTTGCCAGCTCGGGTTATCTGCTCTAAATCACCATATCCTGCACTTGAGTCTATGTGCTAGAGTCATAGAAGCATGCAATGCTAGCAGGCAGGGTGCGTGGGTAAGCTTTAATTGTCAACTTGACACAGTCTAGAATCAACTGAGAAGAGAGACTCAATGAGAGATTGTCTACATTGGATTGGCCTGTGGGCATGTCTATGGGGAAGTGTCTTAACTAATTGATGCTCGAAGATACAGCCTACTGTGGGCAGCAGTATTCCTTAGGCTGAGGGTCCTGAACTGCATAAAGGAAGAGAAATTAAGCTGAGCATGAACAAGCAAATAAGTGAGCTTGCGAGCATTCATTTCTCTCTGTCTCTCTGACTGGGGATGAGATGTGACTAGATGTTTGAAATTCCCACCTTGACTTCCTCACAGTGATGGCTTGGACCCTGGAATTGTAAGCTGAAATAAACTCCTTTCTCTCCCAAGTTGCCTTTTTATCAGGCTATTTTATCACAGCAACTAAAATGAAACCAGAACATGGGGTGAAGCTTGACTGGAGCAATTAACAGATAGAAAGGTCTAAATATCTAAATCAGAATCTTGACCTTTCCAGGCCAAGAAACATACTCCAAGTATTGACTAGAGAGGGTGAAGACCCCATCAAAAGAGGTGTTAGAAACACCACAAGTTCCTCCTCCTTCCCCCTCCCTTTCTCTCTCTCTCTCTCTCT
>NW_008475696.1:0-1371 GCF_000622305.1 Nannospalax galili | reverse complement strand
AGAGAGAGAGAGAGAGAGAGAGAGGAGTCTGTGTATGTGCATGTGTATGTATATATGTGGCTGCATGTGCACATGTATGCATGCATGCATGTGAAGGCTAAAAGCTAACCTCAGTGTTGTCAGTCCTTAGGAACAATTCACCTTGGTTTTTTGAGATGGGGTCTCAAGCATGGCCTGAAGCTTATTGAGTAGGTTAGAATGGTTGGCTAGAGAGCCCCAGGGATCTGCCTGCCTGTTCCACCATGGCTTTAAAGAATTATTTTATTATCGTTATTTGTGAGTGTACTCACTCTCTTGACATGATGTGTATGTGGAGATCAGAGGACAACTTGGAGGAGTTTGGTTTTCCACTTACACCAACTGTGGTACCCTGGAGATTGAACTCAGGTTCTCACAATTTTGCTGGCCCCACTATAGCTTTTATATGTGGTTTTTGGGGATTGAACCCAGATAACCTACCATAATAGCTTTAAAAGATGTTGTTGATTAATGTATTTGATTAATATCTATACAGAATCCCATAAGATGCTGCAGCGGGACTTTTATGTAATAGTTTGTATTATAAAAGCAAAAGAACATCCTTTTCATGCTTATTTTAGAATGAGAAAAACTTACTACTTGTATATAAAACCTGCTTCTTCGTTTAGTAATGTAAAGTAAATCCTGTGTTGCATTCTTGGCCACTTCCTCATCATTTCTGGTCAGCTGTTCTTGCATTCTGTGGATGTGTTTACCATACACTTAGCCTTTAAACCTCTGAGCATCCCCTTCTTTACCTTTGCACTCAAATGTGAGAGAAGACCAAGTCTTACTCCTAGAAGATTTCATCAAACAGGGCATGACTCAAAATGTGTGTTTTGCTGTAAACTCAGAACCCTGCAGGGATGCAGAGGAACTTCCCCACTGTCAGGTACTTTCAGTGGCCCAACTAGAAAGGTCTCTGAGGGTGGAGGTGCTTCATGTTGGTTTTACATTGCTTGTAGGGATGCATATGCGTGCCTGTCAGTCTCTGGAGGAGATGTGTTGACTGGCCTGGTGCTACTCTTTACTCCCATGATGAGCGTGGTTAGCTTGGCCCTGAACCCTGAAAAGTCAGGAGAAATTAATACCTCTGTGTGCTGTCATTATGGGGATGCCAGGAGCAATGGAATAGATTATGTCAGGTTGTCGAGGTCAGCTCACCAGATTCCATTAAATCATTGACATATCAAGATGTCATTTTAATAAGATAGAAAAGTACTTGAGGGGCTGGAGAGAGGGCTCAGTGGTTCAGAACATTGGCTCTTCTTGCAGAAGACCAGGATTTGAATCCCAGCACCGACATGGCAGCTAACAACTGTGTGTAACTCCAGTTCCAGGGGATCTGACAGC
>NW_008475695.1:0-1374 GCF_000622305.1 Nannospalax galili | reverse complement strand
AAAAAAAAAAAAAAAAAATCACTGCGTGAGAGTAGTGTCTAATGAATACCAGGCACATTGTGGAAGGGAACAAGGACCATGGCCAGGTAGTCCCATTGTTTTTAGACTGTTTGCCTGAAGACAGCCAGAGTTGCTAAGATGAGGAACAACTAACGTAGTAATGTGAAACTCTTCCTTCTAGTCCTTCTTCTCTGATTAGTCAGATTCTAGAACTTAGACAAATAGAGTTACTTGAAAGTAGGTCAAATTTCAGACATGAGAGAACCAAGTGGACAAAATCCAAAATCTTATTCATAAACGCCGCCTGCCTCTTGGCAGGTCCTCGAATCTTGTGTGTACCAGGAAGTCTCCAGTTAGTTTAGAGAAGGAGAAAAGAAAGATGGGTATTTAAACTGCTCTCAAGAGTTCAGCCAAACTTGCTAAGCTAGAAAAAAAGACAAGCTTAGTAAGATTATAACACAATCCATAGTTTCTGTGCCATACCATTTAGAGCATACGTGTTACAATCCAGAGTTCCTCAAGACATACGTGAGCAGGACAAACCAGACTCCCGAGTAGGAAGCTAAAGAAAAGATCAAAACCAGCAGGATCCAGACAAGTAGTAGAAATCCCTTACTGTACTGAAGCTCAGTGATGGAAAGTGTGGTCCCCCACCAGCATCCCCAAGGACTTGCAAATACAGATTCTTTAGGTCTGCCATTATTTTTGGCATACCCTAAAGTTTGAGAACAGTAGACTTAGGAAAGTATCCTTCTTGTCTATGTAGAGACAGGAAGTCCCAGGGAAGAAATAGAAACCCTGGAAATGAGAAGAAATTCTGTCTGAGCTAAAGAAATTGATGAGAGTAGTTTAATAGCAGAATGGATATGACCAATGAGAGTCCATGACCTTGAATGCAGAAATTGTGCTGCGTGAAGAACAGCACAAAGAAATGGTAAGAGCAAATGAAAAATGGTCTTGGGGGCAGTATCATGTGAAACTGGAGCCTGGAAGACGTGGCTGAATGAAGATGGAAACAGACATTTCACATGAGTAACAAAGACGCCTAGGGAGCCAGTGCTTAGCATCATCAGTCAGCGGGGATGTGAAAGTTACAAAGTTACAGGCCTGGCGCCCTCCTTTTATCAATTGGACACAATCTAAAATCACATGGGAATAGTCTCAGCGAGGTGTTGTGTAAATCAGGCTGGCCTGTGAACAGGTTTATGGGGGATTGTCTTAACTGCCTTAATTGATGTGGGGAGACCCAGACCTCTGTGGGCAGTGCCATTACTTGGGTTTGGGTCCTGAACTGTGTGAAAGTGGAGAGTGCGCTAACTAGGGAGCAAGCATGTGTTCCTATCTCTCTGCTCTTGACTTGGGTGCGATGTGACT
>NW_008475694.1:0-1375 GCF_000622305.1 Nannospalax galili | reverse complement strand
GTTTCCCATGAGGCTCTCTGCATCAGTTCCCCTGCCCTGCCTGGATTTCTTTTTGGATGAATACTTTTGCAGCTTGGTCCCTCCTTTCTTTAAATCACACAAGACCCCCATCTCTGTGTTGTTGTGTCCCTGTCATTGTTCACTGTCTCTGTTAATCTTGTTTTACTTCAGACCACTTGTCACCTCCTGACATGTTATTTATCCATGTACCTTTGTATTTCTAATGATTCCTCTTTCTAGAAGGTAAAACTCCATGGCAGTGAGACTTGTCTGTTTTGTGCCTTACTCTGCTCTGTGCTTAGCACAGGACACAAGTCCTACTGAGTGTTTGATAAACATTGAATGAATGAATGAGCAAATGTGTGTATGAAACTCATTATACTAGCAGAGGGTAGGCTGGATGGAATGAACTGTACCTTAATTATAGTTACCCTGTGTTCACCACTTCCTGTGTACTAAGCTTTCTCTAACCATCATGTATTAACATTATTTTTTAAAGTCTTCCTCAAAAACAACTACTGTGTTACCTAAAAGCCAAGATGGTAAGGGGTAGGAACTCTTCCCAAGGTCTGCACTTGGTAAGTGTGGGAGATGGAGATCTAAGCATGCCAGAGGCGGCTCCATCCTCTGCTGCTTATCTGTGGTATCTCCATGCCTGGCCAGCTCTTGGCACTGATTTCACACAGCATAGAGTGACAGAAGACATTTATTAATCAGTACCCTGCTGCTTCTCACTTTACCTTCCAACACTGAGGACATTCTGGCTGTGGGACGGTCAGGGAAGTGCTCAAATTCTGAAAACCAGGTCTGATCATGGCTCTTATACATTAGTTCATAAAATACTTAGGGATGGGGAAGGTAGCATTAGCAGTTAGCTCTGACTCGATATAAATAAAACAAACACACAAGAAAAATTCTCCAAGTCTTACAATTCCTTGTAACCTCCTTGAATAACAGCAGTTATTTCAGGCCATAAATAAGCTCACATTCTGCAACTCACGAAACATTTCTATCAGTTATACTCCTATATGGAAAACACCAATTAGACTACATTTGTTGTTTGATTTTCTCTGAGTACAAAAGCCCCATCGTATTGAGGCATTAAGTCAGGTGAGCTCATATTTTTTTCACACCAGTGTGAGGAAATGCCTGCATACCTTCATTCTGCAAATGTTTACTGAGCACCTTCCATGTAGCGGACATTTTCAGTACTGGTGGCTAAAACGTAATCAAGGCAGGGCCTCACTCTTATGCTGCCAGTACCTAGAGGCAAGAACATGGACAAATGAAACATCAAGTGGCAGGTTCTAGCACACAGGAGTGCTTCCAGAAAAGATGCTTCTGGAAGGGTATCAAGGGCATATGAGTGAAAAAA
>NW_008475693.1:0-1374 GCF_000622305.1 Nannospalax galili | reverse complement strand
TTCTGAGGTCCTAGGATGAGAACTTCGACACAGCTTGGAGGAAAAAACCCTGCTGAACAGGGAAGAGTTTTTAGCTCGAGGAGGAAACGCAGGAAGATTCTTGAGAGGTCAAGCGGGGTTTTGTTGGCACATGGTCCAAAATGCTCAATGAAATGAAGGAGGTGGTGGGTCTGGTCAGAGGACGGGAGAGGTATTGCTGAGTGCCATTCTGGGAGACAAGATGGTGGAAATACGAAGCACGAAGAACCAGATGAAACTCTGGTTTGAGGGCTGCCTGGACGAACTGGATCGTGTGGTGTGGCGAAGCACACCACAACGAGGAGCTCTGGATAGAAGGCACCCAGGCGAATGTCCTTGTTTGCTGCCGCCCGCTCAGCCACTGCTGAGTTTGCTGAAGGGCCCCGTGCTGTCCGGATCTCAGCTTTCTGCGCCCTGCTTGAGTTTCTGAAAGCTGCCAATGTCACTATTTTGTTCTTGTAATTATCTCCTTCTTGCCGCTTCTGGCATGTGGGAGGGAGTTACAGTCTGAGAGGCACCTCTGTGCTCATGACTTCTTTATTTCATTGGGTTTGGAGCTTTCTTTTATTCCCAAAGAACCTGAAAATAAATTCAGTGAATAAACTTATTGTTGGAGAAAACCTCTATTTACTCCTTTTTCATTGTCCTCATGAATTCCAAAGCGTCAGGGTGCAAGGTAAAAGATGTTAAGTCAGAAGACTATTACCATATTGCAGAAATATCCTGGGTATCTTCTCTGTATTGCCCTTCTAGAAAATTCTATTCCCTTGTGAGCAGCAAAGTGAAATAATGCTCTGGCTACCACTCTGTATTTTGCTTGCTTGAATAATTTCTTAATGATAGCTCCAGATGCTATCATGAAGGGTTATACAAATATTCTCTGATGGACACAGCTTTATAAGTCCCCACCCAGGTGCACAAACTTAAATACCAGTATGGTGATGCTAATGTTAAGTGGTACTGGTACTGGCTAAGTAATGCTTGGTGGTGTTAAGAGACTGTTGAGTATCTCACAGTACCATGGGCTGAGGAGGGTGGTGAATGGTAAAGCCCTGACTTGGCGTGTCATGCCATTGAGGCTGTTTCTTCTTTGACTTTGTACATATCAAGCTAATTAAAAACAAACAAGATGGCGGCTCGGAAGATGGCTCAGTGGGTAAAGTCATGCCTTGCAAGCATGAGGACCTGAGTTTCAATCTCTAGACCTCACGTAAAGCTGGATATATGAGCCCACTTCTACAGGGAGGTGGGAGGCAGAAACAGGAGAATCCCCTGAGGATAGAGGGCCAGCAAGCCCAGGGTACAGTATGTATATTAGTTACTTTTCTGTTGCTGTGATAAAACACTGTGACCAAG
>NW_008475692.1:0-1374 GCF_000622305.1 Nannospalax galili | reverse complement strand
AATGACATCAAAAGATTGTTTTGCAATCAAATGAGCACTTCTAGGACTTATATAGGCAATAAAGTATGTACAGGCTTTCCATGGTTCACTGGAGTTAGTGTTTAGAGTGCTACTAGGTAGATTAAAGACAGTTTCGAGGCTGTTGCACTGCAGTGAAAGGACTAAATTGGCATTGGAAACAGTGTTGTGTACTGGAACTTGTACTCTTTTTAAAGAGTCCAGAAGCCCAAAGTCATAAGGGTTTTAGGACAATGAGCAGAGAATAAAAGGGAGAGAAGGACTAAAACAGTGTGAACACTGCAGCCCAGTAGAACTTTGTACTCAGAGGCTGACTTTAAATTGTGATCAAAACTAATGATTGATACCTGTACAATGTTTGTCTCATAGAATTTGCTGAGATCATGTAGGTTGTAAATATCTTCAACTGTAGTGGGTATCTATATATCATCTATCAGTACTTTGGATTTGGGATCAAAATGATTTCATCTCAATCCTTATGGATTTTTATATATTCTTTGTCTTTGTGAAACTCTGAAATACTAGATTAAAAGTCTTATACACAGTAAACTTTTTAAACAGTAAACTTTTTTTCTTTCGGTCAGGGTGCTGTCCAAGGCCCTGAAGAATTTGCTGAGGGATTAGTGATTGGAGTAAGAAGTCTTTTTGGACACACAGTAGGTATGTATCACCTGTGTGTATATATGTATATAATTAATACTATAAGATACATTGTTTATGAAAACAAATGATCATAAGTAGTAAGAGTTCACTTTCCTAATCATTGCTTTTGAAACACATTTTCTGTTTTTCAATGGAAAATAGTAATGGCCTCTTGTTTTTTGAATGTCTGTATATTGAATGTTCATGCCTTAGTTTTGTTACTTTTCTTAATAGCAAAAACGAATAATTTCTGCACTTTTGTATATGGGGAAAACTTTGAGAATCTGTTTCAGCAGCTGCAAGCTATGTTGTGACAGTCTTTCTAAAGGACCCATGTAACCGAAGCCTTTGGCCTTGGTAGGTGGTGCAGCAGGAGTAGTATCTCGTATCACTGGTTCTGTTGGCAAAGGCCTGGCAGCAATTACGATGGACAAGGAATACCAGCAGAAGAGAAGAGAAGAGATGGGTCGGCAGCCTAAAGATTTTGGAGACAGTCTGGCTAGAGGAGGAAAGGGCTTCCTGCGAGTAAGTCTCCTGCTGAATCTTCAAGTACTTGTTGACTTTTTATGGACATGTTACAAGATGCTCTGGAGCTGTTAGAATAGTGTCCTCTGCTTTCCTGTTCTTTCTGCTGTAAATTTTCTATGACTTAATATTTTTAAAATCAAAGTGCTCACTTATTTGTGCATATTGTTCACTTGTCAAAAAAAAAAA
>NW_008475691.1:0-1374 GCF_000622305.1 Nannospalax galili | reverse complement strand
AAAAAAAATGCACATTACCACAGGTGTTAATTCTTTTAAATGATGGCTGAAAACAACGTTAAGCAAAGTAACTTAGGGAAGCAGAATTCAAAAATGAAAACTGTGAAGAAAATAATAAAAGTTTTGAAAGCATTTTTATAATGTACTCAAATGTAAAAGTGACCACCCTTGGGGACTAGAGAGATAGTTCAGTGGATAAGAACATTTGGCGAGTGAGTGTAAGAATCTGAGTTCAGAACCCAGCATCCATGTAAAAAGCCAGGCATGGTCAAGTGGACTTGTAATTCCACTGCAGGCAGAGAAGAGAGGATCTCTGGGGATTGCTAGGATTGCTGGTCCCCAGCCTAGCTTCACAGTCAAGGGAAAAATGTAGAAAGCAATAGAGGAAGACACCTGATGTCTACATCTCTCCTACACACGTGCACATCTGCATACATCATGCACGTGTTCGTACATTGAGTCTTTTTCCCCACCCCCATCTACTAATAAGAATCAGAAGAGGTGGTCCTGAAAGTGAATAACTGCTCAGGAAGTTTCTGTCAGAACCCACAGTTGGAATAAATTATGAATTATGCCTAGAATTAGCTCTGGAAAACCACTGTCTCTCCCAGGGACTTACTTCTCCTGCTATTCCGATTTATTTGTGATCCCATATGGTCAGAGTCAGGATGAGGACACCAAGATAGGGGTCAATAAAAAATATGTGTGTCAGTACAAACCTGCTATGATGCTTGGGAGGCTCCTGCGATATGCGGAACCTACTGATACTGATTCAGTAATGTTATTTCATGGAAAGGAGACTGTTCATTCTTTTTAAAGAATATTTCCTTAGTAACTTTCACTCATTTCTCACTAATCCCAGAAGTCTTGTGAAACAAATATGCTGAGAATTCAACTCTTTATTGCTGGGTGGGGGGATAACAGTGTAATAACAAAGTTGAGTTTGTAGCAACAAAACTCGACTGTATCTGGCGCCTGGGCAAAGATGGCATTCTAGGGCTCCTCTGCAATCTTCAGGGAAAGGGGAGCTGAATACCAGGAGGAGCACGTCTGAGAATTTATGACATTGCACATGCATTGTGTTGTTCTCTCCTCTTGCTAAACCATTTCTACAATGAGAGAGTAAAAAATTGGTTTATGATACTAAACAGCTGGGATCATAACTGATTACCACATAATATAACTTCATATGTTAGCAATAATTTATATGGCACAAAAGAATATGCTCTAAGACAGTGAGGAACTGAGATCATTGTACAGGTTACAGAGCTTGCCTAGAATATGTGAGGCCCTACATCACATCGCAAGCACTGGACAATAGTCCCTGAACATACAATTTTCCATCTCTATCAAAATGCACAATGTGGCTTGTTA
>NW_008475690.1:0-1362 GCF_000622305.1 Nannospalax galili | reverse complement strand
TCTCTCTCTCTCTCTCTCTCTCTCTCTCTCTCTCATCTTTTTTGAGACAAGGTCTCCCTGTACCCCTTGCTGGCCTGGAACTTACTTTGTACACTAGGCTGATCTTGAACTCACAGAGATCCAGCTGCCTCGACCTCACGAGTGCTGGGACTCACCATGCCTGGCGAAAGATTCGTTTTTATATTCTTCTTGTATGCCTCATAACCTTTGATCAGTAGAGAACTTGTTGAACAAGCAAAGATTTAATCTCTGTGAAACACACTGAAGATAATCTAATTAGAGTTGCACACAGAGTACTAGTGCTTCATCATGTCAGACCTTGAGCACAGCAGTCACCCATCTGTCCGTTCATAGACTGTTCTCATGACGGTGATCCTGCTCTTTACCTTGCTCAGCTGGAGGGATGGAAACCGTACAACGTCGGGTGAGCTTTAACTTCTGAGAAAGATAGAGGCAGGCAAAGAGTGGAGGGCGAGTGATCCTGACATGCGAGGGGTGAGGCACAGAGGCCCTAACCCAGACGTGATGGAGTCAGAGCTAGGCTGAGGGTGCTGAGGTAGAAAAGCCAGGAGGCCAGCATGCGCCGAGAGAAGCCAGCGCTGAGGTACCAGCTCACTGCAATTGGGTGTGGTTGCTGTTTATCCTTAACTTACTCTCAAGCTCTTTTGCATATGAAGTTTTGCTTCCTGGCCTGCTTGGTGAAGCAGACCTGGATATCTACTTCCTTTTCTGGAGTCCTCCATGGACCTAACCATGTCTCATGGCAGAGATGATCACTGAGCTGACACTCCCACTTGGGGAAATCTCACACTTTTGGTAACTTCCCAGGGTGCCTCTTCACTACCAGCCTCTCTCTCCCTTTCTATCTAACAACAATCCTTGCTTCGTTCTGTGAGAATACGCACCACTCCAGCATCACAGACTCCAAGTCCTGGAACAGCACAGTGATTTTTAAGTGCCATTAATCAAGTGTAGTGACAGTAGAGATTGGTGGGGCCTGGGAGCCTGTAGACAGCAACGCCCTGTTGATGGATTTCAGTCACGGTTTTGTTTTTCCAAAACACTGAAGCAGTCAAATAAACATCTCTCCTTGGTAGACCTGGCCTCTTGCCTCCTACTGTGACCTCTGAGGTCCCAGAGTGCAGGCTGGTACCTTATTTACTTTTCTAGTTTCCAGAGCTCAGTACAAGGTTAGGTATCCTGCAATTGATTGTAGATGAATCAAAATGGACTTTCCATCAGAGCTTTGGGAGACACTTGCAGTACAATTTTGATCCACTCTGAATAGTTATTGACCCAATCAGGTAAAAGTATGTTAATGAATTGATGAGGAAGAAGAAAATTAGGCCCCAAAAGATAAAA
>NW_008475689.1:0-1372 GCF_000622305.1 Nannospalax galili | reverse complement strand
CACACACACACACACAGTTTAAATTTCAATTTCACATATGAGGGGAAATGTATTATGTCTTTCTGAGTCTGGCTTATTCCACTGTTTATATGAACCACATTTTGTTTACCTATTCATCTGTTGATGGGTGCCTAGGCTGGTTCCTTTTTTTTTTTAAGCTATCCTGGAAAGGGAAGTACTAAACCTGGATGTGCAGGTATCTCTGTGGTATGCTGATGTATAGGAACAGGGCATCTGGGTTGTGTAGTCTTCCAGCTTTGCAAGGAATGCCCCTGCTGATTTCCATGGGGGCTACACCAGTAGTGAATAATGGTTCCTCTTTCCCTACATCCCACCAGCATTTGTGGACATGTTTTTGTTTTTATCACAGCCACTCTGCCTGGGGTGAGATAGAGTCTCAAAGCAGTTTCAATTTGTGTTTCCCTGATGGCAAAGGATGTTGATCATTTTTTTAAAGTATTATTAGCCATTCATGTTTTTTCTTTTGAGAAATGTCTATTCAGTTCATTAGCTGTGAGAAAAAGATCCTCGCTTCATAATAAGAGATTTGGAGACTCAGAGTAGTGAGGCAGTGTATTTTATGACTTTGCAAAGTTCGGTGTCAGCCAGGTGTGTGGACTGCAGTAGAGAATAGGTTTTGGAGCCCTGAAGCATGCCTCTTCCTCCCTGTCCTCACTAATTGAGTAAGCAGGAGACTATATAATCTTACATATCATCTCAGTCTCTTTCTCCTTCCATTGCTTATGTTTTTCTCCACAAAAACTATGGTTGGTTTCATCTCTGTTCTGCATCCTGTTTATTTTAAATCTCATTGGGTGTATAATCTTGCAGGCAGGCTTGGCTGCTGGTGATTTTATATTTTAAACTTCTAGTTTTCTGGGGGAATAGCTTAGCAGAGTTTTGGGGGCGGTGGTAACTATGATAGTAGACTCTAATAGGGGTCCAGTGTTTCTTGTACATGTGTAGTTGGACCTAAGATGGCTCAAGATGTTTTGTTTAGAAAACGAGTCATCTGATTTTTTTTAAATCTGAGACAGTGTCTCCCCATAGCCCCAGCTGGCCTGGAACTTGCTACAGAGACCAGGCTGGCCTTGTACTCAGAGATCCACCTGCCTCTGCCTTCTGAGTACTGGGATTAAAGGTATGTGCTAGCACACCCAGCCCCAATTTTATTTCTTGCATTGTCCATTTTATTGATTGGATGATGTTTTTGGTGTTTAATCTTTTAATTATTTATACTTCTTGGAAATTGCCTGTCTAATGCATAGTGGGCACAAATTTTTTTTTTAACTTTTTTAGGGGTCTTTTCTGAGACAGGGTTTCCCTGCAGCCCCAGCTGACCTGGAACTTGCTATGTAGACCAGGCTGGCCT
>NW_008475688.1:0-1372 GCF_000622305.1 Nannospalax galili | reverse complement strand
GGGCCATAAAGGACATGAAAATAGAAGAGAGACATATTGAGATAAAGAGGAATAGTAAGAAGGATGAGAGGGCATAAGGAAGGATATGACCAAAGCACGTTTATATATACATATGTGTGTGTGTGTGTGTGTGTGTATATATATATATGTATATACTGTGTGTATGTATGCAATGGTGAAATAATATTTTTTAAATCTTTAGGAAAGAGGAGAAATTACCTATCATACAGGTTTGTGAATAATTGTTTCTTCTAGAGCAATGTGAGATTTTTTAATTAAAAATATTCCAGGCTGTGTTTATAAACATCTTTAATAGCACTGTAAAGGCTAATAACCCTGAGAGAAAAAACAAAAAAACAAACAAACAAAAAAACAAAACAAAAAAAAACCCCAAAAAACCCCAAAAACTAAACAGAGGATGTTTAACTATTCTGTTTGAATGACTGCTGTCCAGAGCTACTCTGTACTAACCATTTCTGAGATGAAAGTTATCTTTATGAAAACAATCAGGAAAAGGCCTGGAGGCATAGTTTTCTGATACTGATAGGAAATGCAGCAGGACAGCTGGGCAAGATTCACCCTCAGAAAGGCACAGGATCCCATCAGCTCCTTCCAGGAAATCAGCTCCGTCTCTGGGGACATCTTGGGGATATTCTGTGGCAGAGTTGTCCCTGGCTGCTCTTCCTCCCCAGGGAACACATCATGGTGACTGTTGGGATGTTAGGATTTTCCTGACCTCCATGTCCACACCAGGAACAGAGATCCATCAAGTCCTGAAGGTGAGTCCTAGCCAGTACTTGGCGGGGAGGGAAACTCTGAAGATCCTGTGAGTTGTGCTTATCTTACCCAGCACTGGCTCCTCCCTCAGAGGCCCTGCTTCCAGAACCCTCCTGATACCAAGGCCTCAACATTGCATATTTACTTTGTAAAATAGTCTTCTGAATAGGTATCATTTTGTCCAGGCTAGCCTCCAGCTCATTCTGTAGCTGAGGAAAACCATCAACTCCTGATCCTCTTGTTCCCCTTTCCCAGTGCTGGGATTGCAAGGATGGACCACCCTGCCCAGTTCACAGAATGAAAGCGAGAAAGGCATGTATGCTGAGCATGTACTTTACCCACTGAGCCACATTCTGGCACCAGTGCTGCATACTTTCATTAGACTCTACTGCTGCTCTGCCTGCTGTGGACAGCATCTCAAGATAGCCCACTCCCTGTCCCTTAGTAAGTCTCAGCACTAAATGAGTTCCCCACATGAGCCACGCACTCTGGTCTTTCCCTCTGTGCCTAGAGAGATGAATGTATCATGACCATGGAGAGCCATTGTCTGCTCATGTCCTGGTGCTCAAGAGTCCCTCTGCCCTGTGCGTGCTCA
>NW_008475687.1:0-1374 GCF_000622305.1 Nannospalax galili | reverse complement strand
TTCAAAGTCACAATTATCTTGGGTCCTTTTTGTAACCATTTATTGCCCATCTTTGACCTAACATCCTTGTGACTTTCACATGAAACCTTTTCGAATGTATTAATGTAGTAGTTCATTAGTTTTTACCAACCCAAAAGCTAATAAAGGCATCAGATACCATTTGAGACCTGTAACAGAAATTTCCCTGCTTTGCTGTATCTTACCTACTTGATATCACCACCAACATATTTGATAAATGCCTTGATTTATTACATTCTTTTGTTCTGTGACTATAAAATATCCATGCAACTGTTTCCACGTTGGGACAGGTCATTCAGTGCAGTGTGAATCTGTGTTCCTGGGCTATGGGTACTCACAAAATTGACTCGGAGTTTTTCATTCAGGAAATGATCTCTTTGGAGTGAGAGCTCTACTTTATTCCAGCAGCAGTAAATCACACATATGGGCAGGAAGTTTAACAAAAACGAAATTGCTACATACAAGCTCAACCTAGAATGCTGTTAGGTAGCTCAAAACCAAGAATTTGAAGAAAAATTGGCAGACATTCAGAAGAAAACAATTGCAATGAATAGGAAAGAAAAGGATTAATTTATAAGTAAAGACAGAAGACAAATGTATAGCTAGGCAAGTAGTAGCTACTGCCCATCTTGTAAGATTGTACAAATATTTGAACATTCGAAATGTGGTAGAGGAATTATCAAAAATGATATACAAGAGTAAGTCACCAGATTTAATTAGGCAGACCTCTTTGACATTGAAAATCATTCATTTTTGGAAAATTCTTCTGATGGGAATTTAAAAGTACCCATATTGAATACTCAAAACAAGAAAGGAAATGATTCATGATGTAGAGAAGTTGTGGTCAAGTGGAAAGGAACAAGGCTTTTACTCCCTGTTCTTTTCTGTAACTAAAAGTCAAAGACACTAAATCTAAGATTGGTTAATAATATGTCTGTCAGTTACTCAAGGGCTCCTGCTAATTCCTAGCACCCAGTAACAGTTTGTGTTACATAATTAAGTTCATTTCAGCAATTTATCTTCTGATTTTTTTTGTTGTTGTTGTTTAGTTTTTGCGCCGGTGGGAGGCCGGAATAATTGATCAGAGATTCAGGGTATTTTCCTTCCAAACAGAGCCTAGTATTTGACACCTATTTTGTCAGTAGATGTTTCAACTTTGCAAGCAGGGTGCTTACATTTGAATCCATTCCAGAAGATACTGGAGGTGCTTCCTTGCACAGCTACTAATTTGGAAGGTTTCTTAAAAAGTGAGAGCACACAGACTTACTGTTTCCTACTTCCCAGCATCTGGCTGTTGGGCAGAAACTCTATCTCAGTTATGCCCTGCTTTCAATTTTATTTCTACTTTCGCAGTTG
>NW_008475686.1:0-1374 GCF_000622305.1 Nannospalax galili | reverse complement strand
AGAAGAAACAACTAGTATTGCCATGTAATTAAAAGAAATTGTATTTTCCATACCCCTTACTGAAATTAGCAGTTATGAGATGGACTCTTTCCAAGAGAAATGTTAGTCATAAAAGAGGAGTTAAATAACCAAGAATTATTTGCTTAAAAGCTCATGCTGCTTAGCACGGCAACGGCGATTCCCCGTGCTTTTGTTCTCCCTCATGCTCCAGCCCGCAAGTCTGGCTGTGCGAAGATACCAGGCACTGCCGTGATCCAAGCTTCTGCTCCTGCTCTTCCACCTGCCTGGAATGTCCTTCCCCCAACCTGCCCAAAGACTGCTTGGGTGCCACCCATTGATGCCCCTTTCTGTGCTCCGAGCCTGATTCACTCGTCATTTTACTTTTCTTAAGGCTCTGTGACTTGGATCCACACAGACATCTTCTCTACTAGACCGTGACAGATGTCAATGTCTCTAGCACCTAGAAATCTGAGCTTGCTCAGTGAAAATAACGTGAACAATGGCTGTTCTCTATTTTTATTACTAATGTTTTGTTGAGACTCAGCCACACTCATTTTGGGCCTCCGTCTATGGCTGCTTTCACAGTCCAAAAGTAGAGTTCAACAGCTGCAACGAAACCACACAGCCTGCAAAGCCAGTATTTCTGGCTGCGTACAGAGCCTGTCTGCCAAGCCTGGCCCAGGGTGAGAGATGTCCACAGAGTCTCCTAGATCAAACCTCACTGACAGATCAGATGGTACCTTGGGCAAGGGTGACGATGGTTTTCCCCAGTCACACAGAGGAACTGAGGCAGAGCTGGAGATAGATGCTGGGTGCTATCATACTGTTGCAGATGCATCACCCTCCCAGGGCTTGGGATCTAGCAGCACTACTCTCCCTTGACCTGGGCTCTGCTTCAGATTCAATTATCTCCTTGCCAAATTCCACAGACATTCAACTGATGATATAATATTGACAAGTGGCAGGGTCTATGAGAGGTAATCGATCCCAAGGATACTGCCCTCGGGCATGGTATAATGCTTTGATGGAAAGACTGGATTCTGCTAAGAGGATCGGGTGTTGGGAGACCAAATTAGGTCTCATGGGCCTTAATGAGTTACTGACAGAGTTGGCTGTGAAAGCAGCTGTCCTAATTGTCCAGTCTCCCTCAGGTGCTCCCCTGCATGTACCTGTTTTGGTTTTGCTTCTCCATCGTCCTGTGAAGATGGCAGTAGAGCCATTTACCCAGCCCCAGTCTACAATAGAAAGTGAACAAAATTATCTATGAATGAGAAATTTAGAAAATGAAGAGGCCAGAAGCCATAAAAACACATTGGGCTACAAGGACTTGACTCTCATAAGCTTAGAGAAGCCTCAGACGGAAGCTCTGAAGCA
>NW_008475685.1:0-1374 GCF_000622305.1 Nannospalax galili | reverse complement strand
TGTGTGTTTGTGTTTGTGTGTACACCTTCATTTGCTATACTGTGTGAGATCAGAGGACAACTGGCAGGAGTCAGTTCTGTCCTTCTACCATATGGGTTCTAGGAATTGAACTCAGGTCATCATACTTGGTGGCAGGTACATTTACCTGCTGAGTCATCTTGATGACCCTCAGACATTTATTCTTTTATTTATTTATTCTTTCTGCTATGACCATTCAAGACCCTGTCTAGTCAGTTTTTAAGATTCATTTTCGGTTCAGGTGCACAAGGAGGCCAGAAAAGGACATAGCTCTCCTGGATCTGGAGTTACAGGTGGTTGTGAGCCACCCAACATAGGTGCTAGAAACTAAACTGTCCTCTGCAAGAGCAGTACACCCTCTGAAATGATGAACTATCTCTCCAGCCCCTCCTTTCTGACATTTTACTGTTGTGTAGGTGAGATTTTCCCTCCACTATCAGAAATAGCTCTATTCTCCATTTAAATAGTTTCTGTTATCAGTCCAGAAGAAATATATCTCTGATTTTTTCATTTAACTTTTCATGTTTTCCATATTATAACCTGTGACTGGCTTATTAAATCATCCTTCATTTTTACTGCTGATTTTATGTGCCAATGCAGTGCAGAAACTATTACAAATATTTTGAGTGAAATAGTATACCGTGCCACTTCAATCTGTTTTGTGAAATATGAAAACTGAGATCTAAAGCATTAAAGTAAAACCAAATACTAATCCTTGTGGTACCTCTAACTTTAGAATTAACTTTAGTATGCAGCATCTTTTTAAAAAAGGTAGCTATCATGGATATCTTCTTAGGTTTTCATTGACAACCCTTGCTCCTTATTATCCCATATACATATCCTATATACATGTATGTTTTACAACATTATTTTAAAAGCAATCCATTAGAATTAAGATGTCAGATTTTTATCACTATTTCCATGAGGACATTGTATCAGTTTTCTAACTTTTCTCTTTTTCCTAAAGAAACTTTGCTATGGGAGATAAATTATTTTTCTAAATTCTTTTCTTTGCAAAGTTGAGCCACAGAAATAATGAAAGGCTTTAGTAAGTGACTTACAATCTTTAGTCTACATTTCAAGGACTGTGTTAGAGTTATATAAGGATCCTTAATTTTATTTCCTAGAGTTCTGCCAGGAAATTTAGAGGGGTCAAGTGAATTGACTTCAGATTCTCTGGTGATGTTTTTCATGTTGCCTTGTTTTAGATTCTGGTTGAAATTTAAGTGAATACTGTTTGATTCTCAGTGAATGAATGATTTAAGATGCTTTCATGGCTCTTCACCTTGCTTTTATTTATGTCCTAATTTTAGATGTATGATTTAGAAAGACACACAGCTTTTTTTCAGCAAAACA
>NW_008475684.1:0-1373 GCF_000622305.1 Nannospalax galili | reverse complement strand
CCTGCCCTGAGTTCCTGTCTTGGCTTCCCTTGATGATGGACTGTGCTGTAAGCCAAATGAACCTTCCCCTCCCCAAGTTGGGTTTAGTCAGCATTTTTATCACAGCAACAGAAAGTAACTAAAACAAAGGCACTGGATAAAACACTTATAAACTACTTGGCTGGGCTGCTGTACGCTCAGTAGTGAGAACTTGTCTGGCAAGTTAAAGACCCTGAGTTTGACGGCCACGACTAGGCAGGATGGGGAGGTGGGGAGGAATTAGAAGGAGCGAAAGTATTTTAATCTTGAATTCCGGTACCTGTTCAATGAATATACAGGCTACCCCTATTTACTTAAGCAGCATTCCTAACTATCAGGAATACTTTAGTCCGTAGTGTTACACGAAAAGGTGAATCTGCCATTAGCAAATTCATACTGGTCTGATACAGGTGACAGATGCATAGTCTACAAAGGGGACTCGGAGAAGTAACACTACTTTGTCCTTCAAAGTACACGCCCATTTACTTTTTGACAAGTCACTAGTAAAGTGCACAGCCGCCTTGGTCCGAGGGCGCTGCGATGAGAACGCGCGCTGCACACGTGCACGCACGCCCGAGTGTCCGCCCGGAACTCCCCTGCTCCCCGTTCTGCCAGTGGAACTTGTGGGCCCGGAAGGTTCCCGCAGACCTGGCCCCCACCCACCTGCCCGGGGTGGTCCGCGCCCCGGTACCTGCTGGATCTCCAGCTCCATGTCGGGCTGCTGGCGGCCCAGCAGCTTCATGGGGAAGCTGGTCTGCGGTAGCAGCACCGTGTCCCGGTATCTGCCGCTATTCGGGCTGCTCAGCTGGTTGTCCACCCCGGCCACCGAGCGCCCCGCGAGCCTCCGGGCGGTCCCCAGCCAGCCAGGGTGGCCGGGAAAGCGGGGCGGCCCCCACCAGCTCCCGGCCGCTGACAGAGCCGCCGCCCCGGACGCGCGGCGGCGCAGCCCCCAACGCATCGCAGAGTACCCGGACGGACCCCTCGGCGTGGGCACCTGTCTGCAGCCCGGACTCCTAACTCACGGACCCCCGAGGGCCTGGGCCGGTCACGCGCCACTGCGCACGCGCGGGGCGACGGAAGAGGCGGGACAACGGTGGGCACGGCCTTCCAGTCCATGAGTCCGTTACTCCGGGTCTCGCCCGCTGCCTCCGGGGAAGGGAGAAGAGAGTTCCGAGCGTGCCGGCCCATCTCTCACCAGCTTAATGGACTTGAAGCCCTTAAACAGCACTGGGAGCCCGCGGTGGCAGGAGGTTCGAAAACAGCCTGAGCTAGTGATATAGGATGCCTTTCAATATATACCTATGTATAAGTTTAAGGCTGTTCATTGTTGAAGCACTTGCCTAGCATGTGCACGA
>NW_008475683.1:0-1373 GCF_000622305.1 Nannospalax galili | reverse complement strand
TCTGCTAACTTGATTTTCTCAGGGATTTAACACAGAAACACTCTGACTAACAAACTTATGAGCCACTAATTAAGCTTATCCTTACTTTGCTAGAGAATTATTTTTGTGGAAACAGATGTTAAATATGTGATGATCAAACCACTTCTACAAATTTCTTTTACGTGAGGCTTTTTGGCATTTTGACAGGCAGGCAGCTTTGGACAAAGTGGCTCTAATATTTAAGTACAAGTGAGTAGATGTGGGAATAGAGGAAGAATGGTGTGACTCAGAGCCAGAAATGTAAGGATAATGGACAAATTGTATATGCAAAGCCTGAGAAGAAACTCTTCAGCTTTCATTAAGATTCTAAAATAAAGGCAACTTACCATGGCTGAAGGACAGAAATTTGTGTGCTAAGCAATGCCAAGATGAATAAGCACTAACACAATTAAATGCATGAAGATGGGGCTAAAACAGGAGGTAGAGGTAATACCTCATGTTTGAGGTACTACTACTCATGATGAACAATACTAAAAGGTTTATTTGGTTTTGTTCACCATATTGAAAAATCAATTGTAGTTTTCCCACTCTTATAGAAAATCTACTTTTAGTTATTTAAAAACGTATGGGATTGGCTTAGTTTTCCTTCCAGATTTATTCCTACACCTTGAAAGTTCCCTCTTTCTCTTTGACAAATAGAATTATAGTGCCATCATCTCATGCCCATCATCTCTCGACACATTCCTAAGAGGGGTAGTCTACAACTATAAAACCAGGTGTTTTTGTTCCATTTCTGTTGCTGTGATGAAAAATACCCCAACAAAAAAGCATCTTATGGAAGAAAGGGGTTTGTTTCAGCTTTCAGTTCTGTTACAGTCTTTTGTTGTGGAGAAGTCAAGTCAGGGACTTCAAGCAGCTAATCACATCATACCTGCAGTCAAGAGCAGAGAGAGATGAATGCATACATGCATGCTCTCCCCTTGAGTCCAGGATCCTCTACTCAGAGAATGTGGCCACCCACAATAGGCTGAGACTTCACACAACAATGAATTTAATTAAGATCATCCCCTACAGACAAGGCCACAGGTGAACCCAATGTGGACAGTCCTTCATTGAGACCCACTTCCCACGTGATTCTAGGTTGTATCACGTTGACACTCAAAACCAGCCGCAGCTCCAGTTAAGATCACTGGTCTTACTCCTATGTTTCGAGTTGCATAAATGGATACAGATGAAGTTCAGATACCACTAATGTAATGAATAGTTAGAACACCTTAGTGATTTTTGTTGTTTATTCCACCATTATATAAGGGGAAATGAAGACTTGTTTTCTTTTAAGCATTGTTTTTAGTTTTTAGTCAGCTACACGATAATGGGCTTACTTGTGACACTCA
>NW_008475682.1:0-1373 GCF_000622305.1 Nannospalax galili | reverse complement strand
TGCTTGTCATACCTCTGGTCCATGTGTATACCCCCATACACTGAATTTCTGTTCCAACCACTTGACACATAGCTCATTTGACCTTCATGAGCTTCAGAGATCAAGCCTAAGTCCTGAAGTAGTTAAGTGGCATGCCAAAGCAGAAAATCTAACATAAAGGAAGGTAGCTTCAAATCTGATTGCAATCCATGTTTCTGTTTGTAAGCATGAAGTAAATGTCATTCTATGTGACAGGAGCTGGGACCTATTCGACTAGTTTTCATGAAGCTGGTATCCCTCTTTCCAGAGTCAAGAGGCTGTTCTAAGGTGGGAGTATCCTCTGCCAGGTTTTTATAGCACTCACGTGCTGTCTGAGTTGATACTTGGAGCTCACTGGAGGGGGCAGGGCTCTGTGGAAGAGGCTGCATCCCCCTGTCTTTCTCCAGGGAGTAAGCAGGGAAGCATTGTCATGGTCTAGTGGATGTTGACCTGCTCTTGTGTGGAAGTGCTCTTAAGGGTCATTGGCAGGTTGATAGGTTTGCTTTACTACCCAACATCTAGTCTTCCTCCCCAAGTCCCTGAAAGATATCCCAAGGATATCCCAAAGATATCCCAAGGCAGGAGTTGGCAATTCCCATCTCAGCATGGTCTGCAAGTGTCTTCCCAACCTTGAAATTGGTGAGAAAGATGTCTGGATAACTCCCTTCCAAAGCTTTCTGCAGTGGCTTTTCCAGTCCTAAAAAATAAATTCATTACTCTTAAATTTTTTTATTGATTTGAGAATTTTATACAATACATTTTGATTATAGTCAGACCCTTTCTCCCCTTGTCACCCCCACCTTACCATACCTCTCTCAACTTCATGTCCTCTATTATTATTATTTGTCTTTTTTAAGGGCCTGCCAAGTCCAATTTGAGTTTCTCAGGTATCCTTGGATATGGGCCTATCCCTTGGAGTCTGATCAGCTTATGAGGTGTCACAGTAGTAGGGATAACTGACACGTCCTCTCCCAGAATCCATCAAATGCCAGAAGAACCTCAGCTAGGGCTGGGGCTTCCTGCCGACTTCCCCCATCCGTGCTGGGCCCCTGTCTGGCTTGAGTTTACCTTAGCAGACATCACAGACTAGCAAATATACTACTTTTAAAGAAACTACAAAATGTCTCATTGCTTTAGAAAATAAAAAAAATGGGAGGATGACAAAAGCGAACACCTATAATCCATCACTCCGAGACAACTCTATGGCTTTATGCTTTTTTATATCCACATGTGTGTAGTTACTAATGACATTATGTTCTGTATCTGTCCCTTTCATTTAAAGAGGACATTTATTTATTCATTTTAAAATAAATAATTTATTGAGAATTCCATACATGCATATAAGGTGTTTTGAT
>NW_008475681.1:0-1357 GCF_000622305.1 Nannospalax galili | reverse complement strand
CGCGCGCACACACACACACACACACACACACACACACACACACACACGGTGCATGTGACTTCCTTTCTCTCCTTTCTTCCTGGTTCTCTCATGGAGTGCACCTCAGCCTCTGAGGCTGTCAGAGAACCAAGCTCTATATTCTGTTCTCTTCTCACAGGGAGAAGTCGCTCTTTTCCAGTCTCTGCTTTCAGGAAGCCCCTGAGAATTTAGTGGAGTGGGGTTCTGGTTCACCTTCTTCAACCAAAGTCTCATCGGGACTGTTCCCAGCCCCAAACCATTTCTTTCTGCTCTGAGATATGTCTTTAACATAGTGGAGCTGCTTCGTTTCTGCCTCAGCTCATTTAGATGCTAAGACTTGAGACTGCATAACTTAGAATTTAAATTGGAAGTGTTTGTAGCTGTAATTGAAAGAATAGCCTTGGACCAAGGCAAGGGTAGGTTAAGGTGCCTGAAGGTGCCCCCTGGCTGTGTCCTTAGGTGGTATAAGGTGTATGTGCAGAAAGGGACATCAGCCTATCTTCATACAGAGGAAGAGCAGAAGACAGAAAACCCATTCCTGCAGCACCCCACCAAAGAATTGCATCATTTCACCCATGAGGACAGAGCTCTCTTGACCCTAAGTGTCTCCTAAAAGGCCTGACTCAACACTCCAGCACCAGGGATCAAGTTTCTATCAGATAAATTGTGAAGAACCCAGGGCACAGTGGTCTCTTTGTCTACAGTCGGGCACTCTCTTTTGCTCCCCACACTCTGCAATTGCACTTTGTGCAGTAGCTTTGAGAGTCTTATTTTATTTCATTTATGTGTATGAGTATGTGCTTGTATGTACACATGTGTGCTTGTATGTACACACGTGCGCAGGTGACCACAGAAGTCGGAAGCAGGGTGTCAGATCACCTGGAGCTGGAGTTACAAGCAGTTATAAACTGCCCAATGCTTGTGGTTACTAGGAGTTAGACTCTGGTCCTCTGGAGGAGAGAGAGCCCTCCTCACTGCTGAGCCATTTTCCAGCAGGAAGTTGTTACTTAATCCTTCCTACAGGTGACTCAGAGCCTCAGTTCCATTTTAGTTGTTTTATAAGATGGTTCTTAATGACAAGAAAAGAGAAGATATACTTTGTTGTACCGGATGTAGAGCATTAGTGAGTTCAAGAAGCATAATATTGTAGTGCCATCTGCTTGGTCCCCTCTGAATGGAGAATTAAGTGGTCAAGGAGAGATGACATGTTTCATACGTATTAACAGTGGAAGCTGTCAACCCCTTCTCTCCTGCTAAAGAAGAAAATACAGTCCTGGATCTCCTGAAAGTACCTCGCACCTACACATTTTAGAATCTTCACTATGCTGTCTTCCACGGC
>NW_008475680.1:0-1371 GCF_000622305.1 Nannospalax galili | reverse complement strand
TATTTCATTAGCACACTATCAGAATGTGGTGCATGTGAATCATGTATTTAGTATTCCGTGTAAGAAAAGAGAAAGGCAAACCCTAGCTGAGAACTGAGAAGTAGAAATGCCAAGTGGGTGCAGATGGAGTGCCTGTCCAAGATCCACCAGCTGGGGGTGTGGCTAAGTGGACACCAGTTTTGCTGCCTCCCTATTATTACCCCTCTTTTAGGGGTTCATCCCTGTACCATATTATTTCCAAGATTATTTCTATACTATCTGTGCTCAAACTTGTCTTTCCCATCTTGACAATATTTTCACTGAAAAATATCTTATTTATTTTTATTTTATGTGTATGAGTGTTTTGCCAGCATATATGTAAGTGTATCACATGTGTGCAGTACCCATGGAGTCTGCCAGCAACTTTTAAGTCCATCTTCCCTTGCCTTTTGTTTTACTTTGCTTTGTTTTGAGATAGGGTCACATCATACTAGGCAGCCCAGGTTAGCCTTTAGCTTCTAATTCTCCTGCCTCAGTTTCCTGAGTGTTGGGATTACGGGTGTGTGCTACTATGCCTGGCTCCATTCTGGCCTTTTGCTCTAACCTAATCTGCTAGTCGCTAAACCTAGGCAATTTGATGATCTGCATTCTTGTTCCTATGCTCCAGCTAAAGAATATATTTAGAGAAAGGTTTCCAAAAGTGTGCTGAATGGGGGCATGATAAATTTCTGGCTTACCACTTTGGTTTTGAGCACCACTGAATAACCCCATTATCCAGACAACAAGTCACAATAACCTCTCTTCAAGCCTTTGCCCCATTTCATATCCCCTTTCTGTCTAGCAGATGACCTTGCCTTCCACTCCCCAGAGAACACTGAGGTGGGCTTAGCTACACTTACAACTAAGTTTGCTTGGAGGAAGCTCAGCATTTTGGGCTACAGCCCTTCTATGGATCCTGCTTCAGAGGTCCCACATTTCATCTCCTCCAGCACAGCATCAACCACACGCCAAATGTGGTACTGATATTAATTAATTTCAGCATCAAAATGGAGGTGCCTTGAGTGGTCTCACAGAAGGAGCCACATCCATACCAGTTCTTGTGACTCCTTCAGGTTCAGTGCTCCCACGTGAATTATCACCTGGTCCAATCTGCAAAAGAGAAGGCATTGTAAATAAGTTTAGAACATAGAAAAAGGGGGGTGGAGGCTAAAGAGATGGCTCAGTGGTTAAGAGCACGTGCTGTTCTTCCAGAGGACTGGAGTTCGGTCCCAGCACCCGTGTAAGGCTGCACACAGCTGACTGTAACTCTAGCTCCAGGGGATGGGACACCCCTCTGGTATCTGTGGGCACCCCAAGTGCACGTGTACATACACCCACATAAACACACACACA
>NW_008475679.1:0-1373 GCF_000622305.1 Nannospalax galili | reverse complement strand
CCCCGGTGAAAATCTGTGAATGTTTTGCACCCCTCTCAGGAAAAGTCTCAATGGAAAAAAATCACCAGCCACCCAGTTCTCTGTTCTCTCGATGTACCCACCCTGACTCTCCAAAGTCCTACTTTATCCTTAGGCTGCCTCAGCCTGGGACCAAGCTGATTCTCCAATGATGATCTGACTGGGGCCAAGATAACCACCACAACATGAGGCCACATCATCCTGTATGCAGGCTAGGAATGGCACTGGCCACTTGCAGTGGGCACATCTGTGGCTGGTCAGGGTGTCAGCCTCTTCCTGTGCCTGTGTTGGAGAAATGCTGGCCCTGTCACTCATCTTCTGTCTCCAGAGGCCCTGAGAATAGTGGGGATCTCCGTTCTTTTCCTTGAGCTGCTTAAGCGTTCCAGCACAGCTCCTGGCATGTAGTCGGTGCTCAGTAAACATGTCTTGGCTGAATGAAGTCACAAGTAAGTACTGGAATCATTTAAGGATAATCTAGGGGCTGTGAGGACTGTAATCTTGGGATCAATGTAAGCCCTGAAATGGGACCAGAAGTCTCATGCATTTGTTAGCCGATTGATTGTAGTGGTACTGGGGACAGGACCCAGGGCCTTGTGCATAGGAGGCAAGCACTCTACCCCTGAGCCATACCCAGCGTATTGGCCAGGCGCAGTTCTAAGCTCCAAAACTGTGCTCATGTGCAACCTATAGACACAACATCCTAGGAGGCAGACACAATATTTATCTCCAGGTTCCGGAGGGAGACAAGGCACAGAGCTACCCAGCTGATTGACTAGCTGGGAGTTGACCTGGTGGACACCAGAGGGCGCCTGCTTGACCTTCCTCTCATTCACAAGAATGAGGAACTGACCTGGAACCCCAGGTTCAGAGAGAGGCCGCAGCATCTGAGCTGAAGTCCAGCCCCAATTCCAGTCTCCCGCCTTAGCTGTCCAGGAGGGAAACTAAACATTGGCAGGGTGAGGCCCAGGGTTCCTCTGCAGCTGCTGTTTTCCCAGCTGAGGAGTGGCCGCCTCTCCATCTCCCTGACCAGCCTTGGACGCCAGCAGCTTCAGAGAGTCAGGGCCATGGGTGGTCATGGTGGGAAAATGAGGAAACACAGAGAGCAAGGAAAAGAAAGCCGCCCTCGGCCTACACAGACTCACAGGCATCGTTCAGTGCGTCAGACAGGTATCTGTCTCCTGATGTGCATCTGTGCGTATGCATTTGTGCTCACACGTGAGTCGCTCACATGGGTGTACCTCGGACACTTGACAGTGTTGCGAAGGTGTTCCAGGTCTGGAAGTGTTCTTCCACAGCACGCTTTGCTTGAGCTTGCACATTTGGGGAATTTGCTTTTTTTGTTTTTTGTTTTTTTT
>NW_008475678.1:0-1372 GCF_000622305.1 Nannospalax galili | reverse complement strand
TGGGTCCCTGAACCCTTGGTTCATTGATCTGTTGCATGAGGGAGCTTCTTGATGAGAGTTGAGAGGTGCATTCATATTCTCTCTACCCCTTGCTCCACTGATCTTCTTTAACGGAATGACTCTAGACAGGCTGACTAGACCCCAGTGGATGAACTTACACTGAAGGAAGACGAGGGACACTAACTTGACTGGATAGGCCTTAACATAAATGACAGAATGCATGAAATCCAGTGGAGGGGGAAAGGGGGTATAAAGATAATTAAGATGCTGTGTATGAAATACACAAAAATTCAATAAAAATTAATTTTTAAAAGTAAAACCAATGTATAACACTTCCCAATAATTGTTGCTCTAAGGATACAACACGTGGACCTTTAGGGGACCCGCTCAATCATAATCAAACCACAGCGTATGCTCTGTGATTGCAGCCTGCTGGCTTTCATCTGGTTATTGAAAAAGCCACAGTAAGTGCACCGTAGTCACGGGCACCTGCTCTATTTGCTTAGCTCGTGCTTATTCCACTCCCTCTACTCAGCTTCAGTGTTACCTCCTAAAGGAGACTTTGTCTGACCATCTAGCTTAAAAAATTAACGCTATTAGTGCTTTAGTTTAATTTAGTCTCTTCCGCTTTGCCTATTACCCTGATATAGTTTCTTGCAATATCTCCTGCTCTCTGAAAAAATAATGCATTCTGGTTTCTTTTCTGATTTACCCACTAGAATCTTCTCTCTTTGAGGAGACACGTATCCTTGATCTTGTTCAGAGCCAAGATGGTGTTCTGACTTAGATACTTGTTAGATGATTAAATGAATTGACAGATGAGTGGAAATTTCATGGCCTTAGTATTTGACCTACAAGATAATAAGGGTGACCTGTGTGGATGATATATGGATTGCTAAGACACATTAAATAAACAAAAGAAAAACAGACAATATTCCTTGTGTTCCATCCAACTTTAAGTCAAATGAAATTCAGCCATGCTTGGAATCATTCTCCTGGATTAATAAGCAGAAAGGCTTCCAGGAGGCAATGGAAATAGGCAGCTTTACTGTGTGGGAGCATGTTTTTGGAACTCCATCATGGTTCATAAGTGACTCTTCCCCACTCAGGGAAATGGAAAGGGGAATAGAGTGTTACCCAAGTAGTCATAGCCAATGGCTGACTGTGATGGAGAAGCTAGCTTTTGTGTATTGTAGACACAACAGGGCTAATGCATCTGTGAATTCACAACAGTTATGACAGTCTGCACATGACGTGTGCAAGCTCAGGACAGACAAAATTCTAGCATGGAGAGGGGCAGGGGAACCCCTAGCTAAGAAGCTATTGACAAGTCACAGCTGTTGACAGAGGGAGAGTCAGTCTGCACTCCTGG
>NW_008475677.1:0-1372 GCF_000622305.1 Nannospalax galili | reverse complement strand
GAGTCTGCAGGGAGTGTTTTCCAGCCAGAGTGCATAAACCATTGAGAATATCTCCTGTGGAGTGTGCTGAGAGGAAGACAATCCACTCCCCTGCAGGCTTTTGGCCAGGGTAGGAAGGACTGGGGCGCCACCTCCTGTGTCACAAATAGGAGCTCAGTTTAAAAATCTCCCCAAAGCTAGATCCTGGAACAAAGTTCATTTTCCCCACAGGTTTCGCAATTCTCAGAAAGCAACCTAAAGAGAGAAAGAACAGGAATGTAAATCACGACCTTTAAGAAAATGCATGAATCAAAAGAACGAATACCTAACTGCATTCTATTTACACAGCCTTGAAGAGTCCTATTAGCTAGATCAAGACAAACTCCAGCTTCACAAACTCTTCCCACAATGACTAGATAAAGCCAACTGACCCTGGGCTGCAACACTTCAAAGCGGAGCACAGAATTACTGTTATCATTGCCACAGTATTTGGCAAGCATCCTGAGAAAGTCAGGGAAAACCACGATGGAGTTAAGGCCCTCTGAGAAGCAGAGCACAAACTATGGGCTGGAGTGGCGCATCATTAAACGAGGCATGGAGGCTGCCAGAGCCCATCCAACACTTAACGTTCATTTTGGGGAAAGACAGGCCTGGTGTTCTTTTTAAAGTCCAGAGCCATCACAGCAAACGGGTAATAAAAATCATGTATGCGATGTTATGGAGGTTGGATTGTTCCTGGGAACCCTGAGTCCAGATTTGGAGGGTGTGTGTGTGTGTGTGCAACCTGGTGCCAGAGCCCGGGGAAATCCTCAAATTTCGAGAAGGAGGAGACTGCGCTCAGAAAATTGGGCAAGTGGGTCACGGCAAATGAGAAAGAAATGGAATACAAATACATTAAACGATCCCTTAGCACAATCGAAATTCAGAAAAGTCAAAGCAGCAAAACGCTCAGTCTTCCACTTAAGTGACAAGGAGATTAAATGTCAGCACACATCATGTTTGTTCTTCACACAGAGAAAGGACATGACCTACACTTGGAGATATTATGTAAATCTATACTCAATCTGGTAACATTTATCAGAATAAAACAATGTATATATTTTTGCCCCACAATTCCACTTCCAGAGAGAGTTAGAGATGGATAGGCTTGTACTCCTATACAAAGACAAACAGGCATATAACAACAAGCTTTTAATATTAGAAAGCAATCTACTAAGACCGATTAGATTAAATATTATATATGCTTGCATATATATGGAAAGATACATAGCAAATTGTTAATAATTCTTGCCTCTGGGAAGTGAGAATGTTAAATGTATTTGATTGTCTCTTGTTCATTCTAAGAAATACTTTATAAAATAATTATATTAGTTATTATTATTATTATTATTAT
>NW_008475676.1:0-1372 GCF_000622305.1 Nannospalax galili | reverse complement strand
CTGAAAATATATGTTTTGTTTTTGAGAGTTACATTAAGGAGCCCAGGAGAGCCCGAACTCCACTGCCAGAGTGCTGGGATTACAGAAGCAGGTCACTATGTCCTGCCTGTCCTAGGCCTTTTATAAGGAGAATTAGAGCTGGGCATGTTGGCACATGCCTGGAACCCTACGGCTTGGGAGGTGGGGGCAGGAGGATCAGAAGTTCAAGACCAGCTTGGGCTACAGGAACTCATGTCTTTCCACTTTATCTTAGGCAAAAGGCAGAGAATCATGCCTCAAAATAAATGATAAATAAATAAATAATAAATAAATAAAAGGAATAGTAAGAAGGGAGCCAGTAAAGTGAGCTCTACAAAGATGGAAAGCACCGAGGAAATTCCAATGTCTCAAGAACTATTTTCTGTAGCTCTTCAAGTAACTCTGTTGCCACGGTGTGGTAGTGCATGTCTTTAATCCCAAAACTCAGGGAGGCAGAGGAAGGTGGATCTCTGTATGTTCCAGGCCAGCCACTTAACCATGTAGCCCTGGCTGACCTGGAGCTTACAGGGATTCACCTGCCTCTACCTCCCTGCCTCGTGTTCTGATTAAAAGCCTGTGCCACCACACCTGGCCTCACAAAAATGTAAAATGTGTCAAAAAAAGAAAATAACAACAAAAAAACCCTAACAACCAAATCCCAGAGAATAACAGAAACTGTCCCCCAACAGGACAAAGTCACCCTCTATCATCTCATGGTTAATGGGACATAATCCGAGACTCCTGGCAACATCTTTAAAGGTGACACGGTTACAGGTGGAGAGCTTGCTGTTCTGATCAGACCTGTTCTCACTGATCGCCTGGGTAGACGCTAACAGTGTGCATTTCATTTGGTTTCTTTCTGTAGCACATGAATTTTTATATATTTGCATTCTGAATTAAGTCTAAATCCTCTTTTGCATGAGGTGGAGGGGCAGACGAGACCAGTGCCAGCTCGTTTTGACTGTTCTATATGGGAATCCCAAAAGCATCAAATTTCCTTGTATCCTGGGAACAATATATAGCTTGAACAAACAGTTAGAGAGGGAAGAACGTGTAATTGATTGTGAAGAGCGTGAACATCTGCAAAGAATGCATTCTAAAGAAGGGATCTCTAGGGCCCTGCTTAGGATGGAACAGTTTCTAGTTCCCCCTGGCAGAGAAACAGGCCTGTCTGGCCTATACTGTCCCTAAGTACATTGGACTACAGACCATGAGGCTTCTTATTCAAACCTGGAAACGTACGAACTAGGGTAGACGACTTCACAAAACTAAGCTCCATACTGGGGATAAACTGATGAAGTCAGAAAAATGATATGGTGGCTGTCGGGACTCTGCCACGAGCTAGGATGTGAGT
>NW_008475675.1:0-1371 GCF_000622305.1 Nannospalax galili | reverse complement strand
TGCAAGAGCAGTCAGTGCTCTTAACAGCTGAGCCATCTCTCCAGCCCTGAGATCTTTATTTTAGCAAATAAAGTGTCTTATAGCATAAAGTAATTGAATCTTTATGATAGTATCACAAATATGACAGATCAGCACTGGAAAATAATCATAAGAGAACGACACTGAGTCTATGTTCACTTAATTTTCTTTCTCTATTTTTTCAAGCCAGACATGCTTATAGTTCAGTTACTCTGGAACTCCTAGGTTGCAAGTCACTTGAGTCCAAGAATTTAAGGCCAGCCTGAGCAACTCTGCAAAACTCCTGTCTTCTGGTTGTTTGTTATCCATCTACTACCACCACCATGTAGGTTCTCAACAAGAAGAGCAAGTGCTTTTTAACTGCTGAGCCATCTCTCCAGCCCCTAACAGGAGGCTTTTATGAGACAGGGTCTACTTAACTAGCTATCCCTGGCCTAGAATTCACTAGGTAGCTCAGGCTGGTCTTGAACTCATGGCACTTCTGAGTTTGGGATTACAGGGTAGGTCACCATGCCTGGCAGAGGTTATGATTATTTGAATTAGGGTCTTACCAAGTTGCCTAGGGTAGCCTCAAAACTTCTGAGCTTAAGGTCCTCACTTCTCAGACTACCAAGTAGCTGAGATGGTGTTCATACCACTGCACCATGCTACAAGAGAAAACTTTAATAATATGCTTGGTTGTTTGGGGGGGTCAGTAGGTAAAGTACTTGTGCATGTGTGAGGACCAGAGTTCAGGTCCCCACCACCCACATAAAGGGCATGTGTGGTATATACCAGTAACCCCAGAGCTGGAGGGTGGAGATAAGTGGATCACAGGTTTGTTGACTAGGCAGCATAGTCAAAACAGTAGGTTCAGTGAGAGACCCTGTCTCAGAAAATGGGGTAAAGTCAAGGTGTGATGGCACAGGACTTTAATCTCAGCCTTCGTGAGGCAGAGGCAGGTGGATCTCTGAGTTACAGACCAGCCTGGTCTACATAGTTCCAGCCAGCCAGTGTTACATTATGAGACCCCCCACTTCACACAGAAAACCAGAATAGCCTCACCTAGTAATCATGGACATGTCAAAAAGAACGTATTTAGATTTGTCTCCCATCGGTCTGGCACATAGTGGCGTGGATATTAGGTAGATACAAGGGCAAGGGTGTTCTCACATAGTGCCACGTGATAACACTGTAGGACCTGCTCAGATGGAACTCAGTAGCCCTTGACTCTTGTGCAAGGGGTGTGGTGATATATAGGGCTGATTCCTTTGGAATGGTTGAGTTGCTTCCTTTTTTTCTTCCCTGTTAGCAGATGGCACTAGTACAGATGGTGTGCTGTTGTAATAAGCTCATTATAAAGTGAAGTGCCAC
>NW_008475674.1:0-1372 GCF_000622305.1 Nannospalax galili | reverse complement strand
TGAGTCATCTCCCACTCTCCCTGCCCCCCTTTTTGAGATAAAGCCTTATTATGAAGCCCAGCCTGGCCTCGGATTCTCAGTAGTTCTCCTGCCTCAGCCTCCTGTATGCTAGAATTGTAAGTTGCACCACCGCACTGGGCTCGGTTTATGTTTTGTTTTGTTTTTCAGTGTTTTGCTTGTTTGTTTTGAAGCAGGATCTCCTGTGGCCCAGGTGGCCTTCCCATTCCCTGTGTAGCCAAGGACTTTGAACTTCTCATCTCCCTGCCTCTACTTCCCGAATACTGGGATAATGGGTGTGCACCATCACGTCCAGTTCTTGTGGTGCTGGAGATGGGACTCCAGGGCTTCCCGAGTGCTAGGCCAGGGCAAGCACCCATGAACTGAGCAATGTCCACAGCCCTCAGCTCAAGATCTAATTGTTTTATTTCGTCGTTTTTATTTTTTGAGACAGAGTCTCCCTGTCGCCCCGGCTGTCCTGGATTTTGCTACATACACCAGGCTGGCCTCAGTCTCACAGAGATCCACCTGCCTCTGGCTCCTGAGTGCTGATTTGACTTTATGATGGTGCAAAAGCCTCAGACATGTAGTCAAAACCACACTTCAGAGCTGGAATACTGCTCTTTTCCCGAGCACAGGGGTTGTCGTGTTTGTGGTGATGGCAGCCCCTAAGGCTCTGTGGGTGCTGTGTGGCAGGTCAAGTGCACGATCTGCATCTTGTGCTTCTGACAGTCCCAGCTACAATGGGTTTACCTGGACACAGCCCCATCATAGCTCAAGGAGCACCTGTACAATCCAAGGGCGTAGTTACCACTGATGTTGACATTCCAGAACACACTTCCAGCTCTTTGGGTTTATTCCACACACTATGACCCTCCCTGCTCAATAGTCATATACTGGAGGGTGAAAGGTGACTACAAAGAACCCGGCCACACCACTCCGGCCTCTGGGATCTTTGTCAATGTTCATTTTTTCAGAAGACTCAGTTATCACTTGTGCATTTTCTGCCTGCCACAGACAGTTAACCCGGAGCTGACTCCTGAGGCCCCTGGCCTTTCCAATGCACCTGGCTCCGAGGAAGGGACTCCACTGGCCAATCTGGTCGGAGGTTGGAGAAGACACATGGGAACGGGATTGAGCGTTGGAGAGAAGGACCTGGATCATCAGGCCCAGGAGAGAGTCACAGTACCTACCTGCAGGGGTGCAGCTGGGTGGGGGTGAAAAGCAAAGATTGGATTCAGGACCCACATGCCCATGTTCCTGCTTCCATCTTTTCTAAACAGCAGCAGCATTAGCTTAGCAGGAACCTGAACTTGATTGAGCAGTGGGGTTCGAATGCTGGTCCTTTCACTGAAACAGATGTCATCCCCCCCCC
>NW_008475673.1:0-1369 GCF_000622305.1 Nannospalax galili | reverse complement strand
CATGGGTGCACTTACATACATGCAGGCAATACACTCATACACATTAAATTTTTTAAAAAGATGAATATCAGGTAATCCCTAAGGTTCAACACAATTCTTAGAATACATAAGACTTTAAACTATTGCAGATCTTTTAAGTTGTATTGCTAAAATACAAAGATCACTGTTTTGTCACAAAAGCCCTCTTACGCTTTCAAAAACAGGGACTTTTGCAGAAGAGGTTGGCGGAAAGAATTTAAGAGCCGGAGGAAGGGGTACAGAGTTAACTGGAAATGTCCTCCAACCACTATGCAGGCAAGCTATAGTCACACTTCCTTCCCGTGCTCCTCATCAAGGAGTTGATGGGGGTGTCAGTGACCCCTCCACTCAATCAATTGACCTTAGCTGCATGTGGGGGAGGGGCTAAGGACAGATAAGCTGAGAACGCCAGGAGGCACCTCTCTTGCCATTTTGTATGGCTGGAAGTCACAGGAACTATGTTTGAGTGTGGACTTTCTAGCACATCCATAAATGGTGTGGGCGCCCACTCTTCTGTAAATAAACACCCATCCTATGCTCTATTAACCTTTATTATTCGACCAAAGTTGACCCCATGTTGGCAAATCCTTTTGTCTTTGATTTCTTATTCCTTCCCCCCGCTCAAACTTCATTGTATACATATTTTTTATGTAACCTGTTTCAAGTTATTTCTGGAAGAATGTGTTAAAAATTGACTCTCTTTGGAATAATAATAATAATTTTTAAAAAGCTAAATTTAAAAGGAGAACTATTTAAAGGAGTATTTCAAACCATGGTCAGGGAACAAAGAAAATAAGCTTTAGTTATGCCGTTTGGGATGTTTTTTAAGGAGCCTTTTTTGGAAAATCTTGTCCATAAGTCAGACCATGTTCCCTATTACAGACCCAGAGGGTCCATTATGGACCATTTAGAAAGATTAAAGAACCCCCTCTCTGGGGGACTTGCTTCTCAGGGTGTCTAGAACATCACATTAAACATATGAAATGCTCATGTTCGGTTCCTAACAGTGGATTAATGAATCTAGGAAGAGCGGGCTCATTAACACTAGCATATGCTGTGGGATAATATGCCGAGTCCACATCTTCATCGGTCTCCTTCTGTCTGTGAGTGAAGAGAAGAGGATGGGGAGGACAGAGTTGCTTCCCTCCTGGCACCTTCACCCTCCATCTGTGTCAGGAAGAGGTTGTGTACCACACTGCATCTGGGCCTGAGGTCCAGTGTGTGGGGCCTGAGCCCTAACTATGCCACTCACCTTACACACATCACAGCTGTTGTCTGGCCTCAGTTTCCCTATTAAACAAAGAGGCTTCAAGGGCTGGGAAGATGGCTCCATCTGTAAAGTGCCTGCCAC
>NW_008475672.1:0-1371 GCF_000622305.1 Nannospalax galili | reverse complement strand
GAACGGTAAACATGCCTTTGTTCCATAAAGATCCTAGGCTCTGTGTGTCCTGACATGCATTGCTGATAGTACAGTGGTAACACACCTGCCACACAAGCATGAGGACATGAGATCGATTCCCAAAACACATACTGAAAACATTGGGTGCTGTAGCGAGCTGGGGAGAAAGAGACAGAAGGATCCCTGGTCAGCCAGTCTAAGGACTCTGTTAGCTCCAGGCACAATGTGAGACCTTGTGTTCTGAGAATTCCTTCCCTTGTGATACTTAAATACCATCTACACCTCTTCATAAGGTCCCATGACATAGTCCAATTCCACCACAGTTCCTCCTAGGGAACCAACAAATACATTGGGCTTACTCACAGAGCATGACTGAGGGGCTACTGACAGAAACATGGGTGACCCTGAAAGCAGCCACACTGGAAAGTCTCCACCCAGCATGAATGATGGTTCCCATAGCTGCACAGATGTAACTGCTTCAGTTAACCCTCCCCAAACTATATACTCCAACCGTTCCCCAAGACCCCAGCATGCAAGTAGGTCAGAATTGCCTACAAATGGCTTGGAGGAGTGGCTAGAACTTCAGGTGAGGATCCAATAGCCCTCCCCACCCCTTCCTCCTCTAAGGGAGTGTCTTACTGACTAGTAAGCACTGTAGAAATGGCCTCCTGCAAGTGGGCACAGCTGATCTGATGAAGATGGCAGATGTTTGGCTCAGCAACCATGTTCCACACCTTGTCTCAAAAAATAAGGTGAAGAGTGGTAAAGGAAAATACTTGGCTGACATCTGGCCTTCATATGCATGTGCACAAACCTGCACATATCTTAAGGTATGCATACACCTGTGCATATGTGCACACACACCTGCACATACATACATGCATGCATGTACACACCTGAATGCATACACACACATGGAAAACAATAAAAAGAACAGTGTTACAAAAAGTAAGCTATGATTTCTGTGTGAAGAACTCCAAAATGCAATAAGCAACTCCTGGCTATGCCTGGCTTTACACCCTCACTATCAACAGAGGAACTGGTATCACTTTGACAGGTTTCCATTCACTGAAGACTCAAGTTTTTAAATTTGGACTTAAACCTGAGCCTTATGCTTCCTGGATTGCAAATATCCCATTTCACATTTATTTTAAAATTAGTACTTCAGAAATGGATTAAGCAGTTCAAAGAAATCTTTTTAGGATGCACAAGACATATGCAAAGTTGTTCTTCTCAAAAATCTCTTTTAAAAAGTCCTTATCTAGGGACTGGGGAGTTAAAGAAGCAGTTAAGAGTATTTGGTGCTCTTGCAGAGGACCTAAGTTCAGTTCCCATCACCCAGGTTGGGTGGCTCACAACCACCTGTACCTC
>NW_008475671.1:0-1371 GCF_000622305.1 Nannospalax galili | reverse complement strand
AAAAAAAAAACAAAAAAAAAAAAAAAAAAAAAAATTAAAGGCAAAATAACAAAACACAGTAAAGAGAAAAGACAAATTGAGATGATTTTTTTCAAATGTATAGTAATAACACTGAAAGTGAGAGCGATAGCTCAGGTTGAATGGTGCCTTTTCATGATCACCTTTAAGAAACTCATGTATAGATCATATACAAGAAACAACTAAAACACAAGTCCTAGATATGAAAGTATAAAAATAAAGTTCTACCAAATACTAGCAGAGCTGCTAATGCTGTAGCAGTGGGGATCTGGGCTTTAGCAGAATATGCAGTGTTTATTCATTCCAGGGCTTTTGAAGATTGATTTTTAAAATTTTATGTATATGAGTGTTTCGCCTGCATGTATGTATGAGTACCAGGTAGGTGTCTGGTGACTGTGGAGGCCGGAAGAAGGCATTACATCTCCTGGAACTGGTGTTACAGGCAGTTGTGAACCCCCATGTGTCACTAGGAACTGAACCTGGGTCCTATGCAAGAGCAGCAAGTTCTCTTTAACTTCTGAACTGTCTCTCTAGCCCCAACCCGAGGACTTTTGACATGTCATCTCTACCTATTTTTGTCCTAGTCCAAGGTAACCATTTTCAAAGCCTGGCATGTTAAAGGTCTCAATTCTTCTAGATGATTAACTGTGTACCATTGACTTCAGACTTGCATGGTGTCTTGTTATTATTTATATTCGTGCTCTAACTATAACATTTTAAAGCTAGAAACCATGCCTTATCCTTACTAACACATTTCCCCCAGCAGTCTCTCACCCTAGGACTTGCCATACGGTGGGACCATGTCTCTTGGCATTGTCCTACAAAAAGTCAGTAAACATGTCAATGATCTACTGGCAGGTAGCTTGTGAAATCACAATTACAGCTCCTTCATGCCATGTGGGGACTTCGTCAATCGTCTGCTCTTACATTTTCTAATCAACCTCTTAGCCAAAATTTTAAAATGGAAAGATAAAGAGACAGACTAAGGTCAGAGAGTGAAGCAATGAAACAACACTGTGTGGACTTAGTAAATCCAAGAGGTCAGCTGGACTCTAGAGAGTTCCCTCCTCTAAACTGAGCTAGAAATCCCACAGGGTCATAACTATGTGACCTTGAGGACAGGGATCATATACGGTTTGGGCATCTAAACTATGTCAGCTAAATTAACCTAGCCTAAGTTACTCCATCTTGCCCAAAGCAGCCATTTCAGGAGAAGTACCTTTTACCCTACTTATGAAAGAAACCTAGAAGGGAGAAGCAACTTTGAATTCTGAGAAATGGCCTGACCGCACGCCACAGGGTATTATAATCTAGGCCGGCAGTTGACTAACCTATCTTGCTTCTGTAAACCTG
>NW_008475670.1:0-1371 GCF_000622305.1 Nannospalax galili | reverse complement strand
CACAGAGAAGCCAATGCCATCAAAGGACAGACCACAGTGTCCTGTGTTTGGAGAGCATGGGGCCCCTGGGGACATTCCCCCTCTCTGTTCTCAGGGAACAAGACCACACAAGAGTCACAGGATCAGCATTTGAAGTGGCACCACATTGAGAAACCAGGATGGAGAAGTTCAAGGACACAGGACTAAGTGAAATCCTCCTGGATGACTTACCAGGGAGGGGGGAATGAGGACATCTTTAGGAAAGGATAGCCAGAGTGAGGAGAGGTGCTGGGAGGGGGCCGCAGAAGACAGACACATTTCAATAGCCACTGACAGAAGCCCTGGGACTGTGTGAGAAGGAGGAAGCAGTAGGAAGGCCAAGGGGGTAGAATAGGAACGTGGCCAAAACACAGAATATGCTGTATGAGAAAGTCATGACAAGAGCCAGTATCTCCACAATTAATGCATGCTAATTAAAATGCCCTAGAAAGGTGAGGATGATCCTAGGCCAAAAGCAAGACATCCCCAGGGAACTCACCACTTCCTGTTGCTCCCCCAAGTAGACACCCAGAACCTGAGACAGCAACACTGTGTCATCATGCCTCCCATCCTTACCCTGGTTCCCCAACCTCTCTCTATATATGTATGTATGTATGTATATATATATTTTTCCATTCATCCATATAAATCTTGAAGGCATATGTGTATTAATACACAGAAAGACTCATCTCCCTAGGTACTGGGAGACAGATTGAATGCTGAGAACAATTAGTCCTCAAAGAGAATGCCAGCCTCATCATTAACATTTTTAAAGGCCTGGGTGTCACAGGGACATGCTGAAGGGGTACACCCTGCCTATAACAGCCCCTAGAAAAATGTCCCTGAGGATCACAGACCAGCCCGAAGGGGCACAGAGATTCCTCCGCCTAAATGGAAAGCACTGGGACCATGAGCCTGGGGTTGGTACTCTGGGGAAGGTCCAGTGCAGTCCTCACTGTGCAGTTAAACTGGAGGTAGCTCACGAGCGTCAGAACACTTATCTTCCATTCAAATGGGTTTTATAAATCTCCAAGCCATTAGCCTTTAATCTTTCGGTAGTTAAAAGGCCAGTTTTCACAAAATAAGCGAGGGCAAATAATGAACAAGTCAGCCAGGGTCACTAGCAGGGTTCATAGCACCCCCAAAGGAACTGAGTTTCCACTCTGGCCAGAAGTCAAGATTCATCTCTGGCCGCTTTCTGCTTCACTGGTCCTGCTTTCCCCTGCTTGTGTCTGCAATGCTGTTTATTGGGACCTGGAAACAGCGGTAGCAGGTGCCCTGCAAAGGAACAGCGTTCAGAAGCAGCAGCTCCGGTGGGGTGGGGGGGGGGGGGCAGGAGACGCGCTGAGAGGG
>NW_008475669.1:0-1367 GCF_000622305.1 Nannospalax galili | reverse complement strand
GTGAAGCTGTCTTGCCTCTATGGGCATTGGTGTGCTTCATAGGCCTTACAGCTAGGTAGTAATATTGATTGATTTTCTAACTTGGCAGCTTGCACAGCATCTTCTTGTATTATGCAACTAATTTTCAGGGAGGAAGCTTCCAAATCAGTTCCAGCTCAGTTACTTACTCAAGTCCTGTGTCCAAAGTGTGGCATGTAGTGTCTTTTGCAATTCGTTTTTACCTTCAAGTTCCAGGAGGCATAAAAGGGCAATGACAATAGCATCTATGGTGTGTAGAGTCTCTTGGAACCATCCTGACAGAAAACTGAGAGATTTCTCAAGCTTGTCACTGGGATTTTTGTTAGGTAGTCTATGGTGCTTGCCAGGAGCATTATCATCACCTGTTGTGTAACTCCATTTAATGTATTATATACATATGTAATACATTATATAAAATACACATGTGTGTATTTTAAATAAGCTTATAAACTGCTGTTTCTCTAATGCTTTTCCAAACATCCTTAGTGTTATTAATATCGCCTTCCTCCCTTTCGTTCTGTATTACCCTTATCCTTGCTCCCTATTGTCAATATAGTCTCTCTAGTATTCTGCTCCCTTTTCTCCTTCATAGCATATGTATTCAATGTCACCTACAGTTGTTTAATTAGACTCAAAGCCCTCACAATTGGAGGGAATTCATGTCTGGTACTGTAAGTCTACCCATGCTGGAAGAATAATAGACCCTAGTAGAAAACCTCCTGGTGCCAATTAACTTAAATCAATATATTTTCTAACTATTCTAAATATTTATTCTTATATCTACAGGGAAGTGTAGTTCTTACCTCTCATGAAAAATGCTTCTTTTTGCAGCAGGTTAACACTATTATAGTGATCAAGAACTGCAAAAAACATGCAGTGAATAGGTGACCATTGTGTGCTTAGGTCCCATTGGTGCATCTACAACGTAACATCTATATATGAGACAGGAAATATTTAGAAGAGGAACTGGAAATATTGTGCCAAAGGACTAGGATTCCTGCTGCAGAATAATATCTTACAGACCTGATGGGTATTCTGTACCTGTGAAAATGCAACAGTATGGTTGTCTAAGCAAGACCTGCATAATGCCAACAACAATGGACATGATAATGCAGATAAAGAAAAATCCATAAGGTCCCAGCCCTACATAAAGAGTTATAGGAAATCAATGGCTCCTGAGACAGGGAGAATCAGTTTTCTCTAAGAATGAGCCTCCCTAGAAGGTCATCCAATCCCAAAGAATCAACCATAAAAAACTGTACATATGAACAACAATACTTAAAAGTCTCAGCATATTTTCTCTCTCTCTCTCTCTCTCTCTCTCATCTCTCTCCTGAGAAGAAATGAGA
>NW_008475668.1:0-1370 GCF_000622305.1 Nannospalax galili | reverse complement strand
AGGCTGTCAGATCCCCTGGGACTGGAGTTACAGTTATTAGCTGCCATGTGGGTGCTGGTATTCGAACTCGGGTCTTCTGCAAGAAAAGCCAGTGTTCTCAACCACTGATCCATCTCTCTAGCCCCATAAAAACCTATACCATTTTAATTACATTTAGCCTTCTGAAAATGTTATATTTTATAAAAGAAATATTGGATGACATCTCTCAAGAGTATCAATTATTTTGAAACATGGGCAGCTAGTTACAAAAATTTTATATCCATTAAAAAACAAAATCAAGGCATGGCATTATTCCCTGCTACTGGTAGGGAGTTATGCCCTGCATGCTCCCAGTGGGGAGAGGACACAGTGTTGTAACTGTATTTTAACTACTGCTTATAAGTTAGGGACATGCCAACACCAGAAATGTAATATTTTGTATTCAACAAAACAGTGAAAATCATTGCAAAGTACATGAATTATTAATCTTTTTTTGAATTATCATTGCCCTTAGGTCTCTCAAATTTGCTGAACATTCTCACACTTTATAAATCCTTGAGTCTTCATTTGCAAAATGTGGCATTTCAGATAAACCTCAGCTACTGCATGTACCCAGGGACCACACAGATGCTGCGCTAAGCCTGTCTGCTCTTCTCCATCGACAAGGGCACTTGACATTTCATCAACACAGCGTTCGAGGACCAGGTAGAACTTCTCTGGATGCATAAGAACCATCAGATGCTGAGGAGGCCACTTGCTATTGATTGGTCCCCTAGACAACTTCCCCTCTAGGCTTCTGACAGGATGTGAGCCTTTTGCATTGCTTCCTTCATTTTAACTTTACTTTGTTGTGCTAGAAGTAAGAATTTTCTTAGAAGACTGACACAGGCCTATTTCTCAATAGAATTCAGCTTTTCAGCCACTGAAAGACACTAAAATTTGATCGTTTAATGGAGGAAGCATTTTTATGGTATTTATCTTCAGGGGTCATGGAGAGGACCATGCCATACACCTTTACTTAGTACTTTGCTCATGTACACGGGAGGGAACAATGCCTATAAGATAATATGTATTGAATAAAGCTCCAAACTACACATGTGTAATATTTGTGACTTTATTTTGATTCAAATGGACCCGAACCACCTGAACTTGTTAAAATATAAAATTTAAGAAGCATTTGAGATGCAGTCTCACTCTACTGTATCAGCAAGAAACCCAGACCACTGATCAGCCAGATTCTCAGGCAGACCTGGAGCTCTACATCCCTTTTAATCCTAAAATATGATTTCTTCTTTAGAAAAGAATCTGTTTTGGAGGTGTTGTGTCCGTGTTTATGTGTGTTTGTGTGTCTGCATGTGTGAGGATATGCATGCATGGGCACATGCAGGTGG
>NW_008475667.1:0-1370 GCF_000622305.1 Nannospalax galili | reverse complement strand
CAGGCTGACCTCTAACTCACAGAGATCCATCTGCCTCTGCCTCCCAAGTGATGGGATCAAGCCGTGCACCAATTTCTAAAGTTTCTTTTATTAATTTCTCGTACGTTCAAGGAAGACACAGTATGATTTCTTTGCTTCATAGACTAACTCATGCCCTGATCAGGAGAAGATTCCCATGTTCTAGGAAGCAGAGACTCAAAGAAGTTAAGTGGTAAGATTGGGAGACACAGAAATAAATGATTGTAGGGTCAAGGCCAGTTGTACAGGTCTAGCATCCATGCAGAGCCCTCCGTGATCACTGAACTGTGCTTCCCAGCATGGTTTTTCCATAAGTGGTTTCTAGGCTCACACTTCTGTGGGTAACTTAGCCAGGGATGACACATCGATTTCCTATTATTTGCGAATTGGAAACAAATTCTCCAACTACACACTTAGCCAGGAAAGCTATCACACCTCTGTTCGTTCTCAGAAATGAATTAACATTTCACCATCTTCCCTCCCATAGAAATGTAAATAGAAGGTGCAGTTAGACACTCCACATACAGGGGCAGCTCACCGTAATCTGTTTCAATAATTTAATACAATTTAAACAACCAACATGGCAGGATGAATGTTAACATGGAAAATTTTATTATCTTAGTATTGATGGCACTTTGTATACATGTCTACCACGTTCCAGAGATAAAATGAAATTATAAATGTATGAGGAAGAAAATGTCAGGATTTTATTATTTCAATTATTGGAAGGTATGTCATATTTTCTTAGCCTTTTCTCTCTTGCCTTAAAATAATCGTGACAAACAGCACACAATTATCTCTAAATGATCATTCATGTGTCCAAATGTAAGAGAGCCCACTCTTAGATCAGTTGCTATCAGTGGTTCATTTGCAAAGATTTGTTCACAAAGACCTGAGACCTGACTCTCCCAGCACCTGGTCAAGGAATTAGGCACTGGCCCTTCAAGGAACCTGAGCCCTGGAATAGCTTTCCTTTCTTCTCCACATAAAAATAGCAGTTGTGTCTTGGTTGGTAACATACTTGCTGTGCAAGCATGAGGATGAGCTCACGCCCCAGCACCCACATGTAAGCCAGGGGTAGAAGCGCCTGCCTGGGGACAAGATGCACTCCAAGGTTTGCTGGCCAACTGGTCTCCAGGAATCAGCAAGCTCCATGTTTGGTAAGAGACCTTCACTCAGAAAAAATAAGGGGGTGCTGGAGGGATGGCTCAGGGTTTAAAAGTGCAAACTGCTCTTGAAGTGGACTTAAGTTCCAGCACCCACGCCAGAGGGCTCACAACTCTCCATAACTCTAGCTCCAGGGGATCTAACGCCCTCTTCTGGATTCTGTGGGTACCTGTACTCACCTGTGC
>NW_008475666.1:0-1371 GCF_000622305.1 Nannospalax galili | reverse complement strand
TCCGCAGCTGCACTCAAACATCTGCTTGACGATAGCCCAAGCCTACAGAGCTGGCTTGGGAAAGGTTGGTGTTCTGTCACAGGGAAAGGCTGAGGCAAAGGGGACTGGTCTACTGAGTGTCACTGAAGGCAATATTTGAAATGCCTACATTCCTTCTTTCCTTCCTTACACTGAACACCCAGACAGTAGGTTCTTGCCTCACCTAATGGAGGCCCAAAGAACAGACAGTGTCCACATAGAGGGAATCATAGTCTGCTTGACTGACTCTGCCATGCCCTTGGATGACCCCAGGTGGGTAGCTTCCTCTCCCTAAACCTCCATTTCATGTCTGTTTATTCCGTACTACCCTGGCAATTTGGCAAGTGAACTCCCGTTGATCTTTGTCCTGCCAAATTCAGGTTTATGACAATCACGAACATGTTTTCCTCAGTCACATTTGCCTCTGTACCCTACATAGGAGATGAGGTACAGATGGGCCCCAGGGTTTGAGCCTGACTTCACCTTGGAGTAGCTATATAGCTTCGGACCCGACTTCAGCTTCATGTGAACATCACTTGTGAAATGGGGAGAGTTCTGTGTTCACCACAAGAGAACTGGGGTGGGGGGGTTATCCATGTAGAAATCTACAGAGGGGCCACTCTGTGGCTGTTGGTTCAGAGAAGTACACAGTCCTAAACAAGGAGAGAATCTTTATAGCTGCTGAGGACCTCCTGGAGGCAGAAACAGGTGGGGCAGGGATGGTTCCAACATATGCTTTTAAAAGTTGTATGTGTGTGTATGTGTGCGTGCGTGCGTGTGTGCGTGCGCATGTGTACAGGCCAGAGGTTGCATGCCTTCCTCTATCACTTTCCACTTAGTTTTTGAGACAGGATCTCCCACTTCTCCTGGCACTCACCAGTTTGGCTAGGCTGGCTGGTCTGAGCTCCAGGGATCCACCTCACTCCACCCCTAGCCCCAGCACTGGTGTTAACAGATACCCACTGCCACACCTGACTTTTACATGGGTTCTGGGGATCTGAACTAGGGCTCTCATGCTGTGTGGCAAGCACTTTACCAACTGAGCCATCTCCCCAGTCCCTCAATGTACTCTTAAGAACAATGACAGAATCACTGTCAACATCAATGTCCCGTCCTTGACCTCCGCAGTGGGAAGCCCCCAGTCAAAGTCCAGGAAGCGAGCAGCAGATGTTTACTCCGGTGACCCCCGCGGAGCCCATCCTAGACCTGCCATCCACAGTTTCTTCCCACAATGCTGTGCTCCCCACTGCCACTCTTCTCTCTGCCATCCTCACCCCGACCCGCCTGCCCTGGAAGACAGGAAGGACTGCCCTTCTGGTGCTCCTGAACATCTCAGGATGTTTGGAAAAGGGC
>NW_008475665.1:0-1365 GCF_000622305.1 Nannospalax galili | reverse complement strand
AGGCAGTCAGATCTTTGTGAGTTCAAGGCCAGCCTGGTCTACATAGTGAATCCAGAACAGCTGAGGCTACAGGGAGACCCTGTCTCAAAAAGACCGAATAAATAAATAAATAAATAAAATAATTAAAAAAAAAAAAAGCACACAGTGGCAGGTGACAGGGTAGGGGGTCAGAGTCCTCCAATACAGGGGAGGGAGTCAGGAAGAGCCTCAGGTTTGTTAGTTCAACTGCACAACTGCATTCCCAGATAAGTGTGAGAAAATATAAGACCATCTACAACAGTGATTCATAGTACATGAGAGGTGGGAAGCCTATGTCTACCAGTGGGCACAGTACAGTCCTCATTACTGTAGCTGCAGGAGTACCACACAGTCCTGAACAGGAGCATGCTCTGACACACGTCACATTGCAGAGACAAGACCCAGACACAAGGCCACACACTGTGGGACCCCTGACAGGAAGTGTCCAGAGCAAGAGAATCTAGAGACAGTAGGTTCATGGGTGTCAGGATGTGGGGAGACAAGGATTCTTGGGTATGGCTGGGGGGTCTGTGACTATGGTGGGAGGATCCCCCTGCCTGGATCCACTGCCCCTCACAGCCACTGGACTGAGCAGGCCCTGCAAGCTCTAGGGGCCAGAGGGACTAGGCCAGGTTGCAGAGTAGTTGGGATCAGTTCGTCTGAGAGGACAGAGAGCAGGGACACGGGTCAGCATGGACATGGGGAAGGAGGAAGGGGAGGAGTGGGGAGGGGCAGGGCTATGTCACCTGTGGGTTGACTACCTGCTAGAAAACGCCACAGCAAAACACTCTGCGGAGCCCCCACAGGGGTTCACCTACTTGCGAGTCAAGGGTAGGGACAGGGAGCACGAGCAGGGTGGGATATCACACACTCAGATGGAGGTGGATGTCCCTTACAGGGAAGGCCTCAACCCTGGACAGTCCTGAGTTTAGGTTCCCACATCTCCCCTCATACCACAGCCCCATTCTCTCTCTTTACCAGGCAGACCCACCTATGCCACAGAGAATGGACTGAGAGTGCAGATGGGCTAAAATTCCCTGCAAGGGGCTGGTGGTCCAGAAAGGATGGCCAAGCCCTATCTGGGGAGGGGGGATGACAGGCCGAGCCCCCAAGGCAGGTGGGCCAGAATGCATGGTGGGGCCCAGGTGGCTGTGGAGGCCACAATGCTGCTAAAGAGCTACTGTCAGCTGGATTTGTTGCCAGCCACCCCAGTATTCAGGAAGCTGAGGCAGGGGACTGCTGCAAGGTGGAGGTCAGCCTGAGCAACACAGTGAGACCCTCAATGAAAAATGAGTAAGGGGCTGGAAAGATGGCTCAGTAGTTAAGAGCACTGGCTGCTCTTGCAGA
>NW_008475664.1:0-1370 GCF_000622305.1 Nannospalax galili | reverse complement strand
TGTTTACAAGCCACCTATCTTGAGAGAGATACACACTGAACTTTTGTTTTCTAAAAGGAGCTAAAAGTTATTTTATTAGTCAGGGTTCTCTAGAGGAACATAACTGATTGCTGGAATGAATACATTTTAAAAGGGGATTCACTAGATTGGCTTACAAGATACGTTCTAGATAGTCTAACAATGGCTCTTAATCACACTGGAGAAACTGAGACCCTGGTAACTGCTCAGTCCATGGGGTTGGTTGCCTCATCAGTCCCAATCTGGCACCAAAGGCCTAGAGGATTCCTAGAGACTGGTCTTCAGTCCATGTTGGAAGGCCAAAGAAGCTGCGTTCAGATGCCAGCAAAGGATGTCAGCAGCAGCAGAAACAGTAGCAGCCACAGCAGGGTAGGTGCACTCACCAACAAGAAGTATAACAAGCAGGCAAAGAGAGAAAGCATTTCCCTTGGACTTCCTTATATCCGGGCTAACACCAGAAGGTGCAGACCACATTCAGGGTGAGTCTTCCCACTTTAGTTAACCTAATCGAGGAAATTCTTCACAGGCATGCCAAGAGGCTAAGCTAATTTAGGTAATCCCTCACTGGTGTGCTAGAGGCTGGACTCATGGGCGGTTCCAGATCCTGTCAGGTTGACAATCAATATTAATTATCACAAATATTGGAACCAATACATCAGGAGCTTAGTGCATCTACGTCAAATGCATTGTGCCATCTCACGACTCTCATGAGTGTGTGAATGAGTTTATACTGTGTGTATGTGTATAGGGTGTTTGTGTGTACGCATGTGTGAATGTGGCTGTCTTAAGTCTTGAGACACAAGTTTTTGCAACAATATTTTGGAAGAACAGGGAACTTTACAACCAAGGAGAGCAGCCTGACTTGCGAGGATGGTGGTGCCAGTGCCTAGCAGAGCCCATTTCAAGTGCAGAGCATGGATTAGATGTGCTGGGGATGAGAGAATGTCAGGTAATAGAGTTCTCAGTTCTACATCAGAGGACTAAAAGGTATCAGCACAGAATAAATACTTACCAGGAAATCATCTCAAAAAGACCACGTTATGAAAAGCAGCTCTGATGTTGACAGCCTCTTGCGAGGGGTCTTGACTTCAGACTCAGAAACTCTCATCCTTCCATCGCCCAGGCTCTCCTGAGGAGTCAGGACCACTGCTACTGGCCACATTCCATTCTGACCTGCCCTAGCTCTGTGGCCATGGAGCGGATGGTGTCCGAACCCCTTGCTTCAACCACACAGAGATAATGGACTTGTCTACCACTGATATTTACTGCATAGTTTCTGAGTAGCAGGCACTTGGCTGGGTGTCTTAGATATACAGGTGAAAATAACAGTCACAACCTCTCCTCTGTCTTTG
>NW_008475663.1:0-1370 GCF_000622305.1 Nannospalax galili | reverse complement strand
AAACATGGGACCCATGTCAGCTCAATTAAACAAGGGCCCAAAGGGGAGGTGGGAAAGAGGCAGCAGGCCAGCACTAGATTGGGAACTGTTTGAGACTGATTGCTGCTGCATGAGGGAGAGTATTACTTACATAAAACTACTGGATGGGATGACTAGACTTCTGTGGATGCATTTACACCAAAGGACATTTGGGTACAAACACCTGAATGAATAGGATTCACATGTATGGCAGAGTGCATAGGGTTCGGTGTGGGGGATAGGAGGAGGCATGGATGAGAGAGGGGTCTGGCTTTGAGTGGAGAATGTATGAAATTTTAAAACCTCAATAAAAGTAAAAAATTTAAAAAAATGTGGTGAAACTATTTGAAATTTCCAAGTAAGTGAAGATGTCTTAAAGAAGATGTTGATTATCTGGACTTCATGAATACTTCAAAGTTTTCTCTTTGAATGGGATAATTATGAAAATGAAAAGAAAATGACAGAATAAAAGAAATTTTGACACAGAGACGTGGTATCTATGTTTATCAATATTTATTTATTGCAAATGACTTATTCCTAGAGTTCTTAAAGAACCCTGAAAATTAAGTAAAAAAAATAAAATTTAAGAAGCTACTTCCACTTAGGATGCAAATGACCACAAGATTCAATGACTTCTAGTATAATAATTAGAAGCATTGAATTTGTTTAAGAATAAAATAAAGAAATACCCGGAGGTAGATTTGCTTTTCTCCAAACAGTAGGGTTCTTGAAATCTCTATACATATTATCATGTTGTGTGTAAATACAGATAGAACTGCATTTTTTCAATGTATATTCTTCTTTGAATTTTTGTGGATTTCATACATCTTATCCATATCTAGAACCCTCCCCTATCTGCACACCCCCATACATTGCCCACTGGATTTCATACATTCTGTCATCTATTTTAAGACCTATTGGGTCAAGTTTGTTTACACAGATGTCCCTCCATCTGAGTTCATTCACTGGAGCCTAGTCAGCCTGTCTAGTGTCACTCCCTTAAAGAAGATTATAAAGTGAAATATATTATTATGCTTATTAAACTTTGTAGGACCTTTCAAAAAGATTATGATAAAATTTGAGAGTGTACATGTTTAAAATATTCCTGCTCTTTAGGATAAAACATTTATTATTTCAATATTAATTGTGATGCTATTTGAGACTTTTTAGCATGAATTTTAATTAGTAATATAATTGTTATTTGGTTTGCAGTTAGATGAGAGCTGTTTTTATTGAACTTTTGAAATTCTTATAGAATATTATGTCATGGTATTTAGATTACCTCACCTAACTGAATCTCTCTCCACTAGCCCCTGCCCAATTTAATGTACACACACACACACACACACACA
>NW_008475662.1:0-1370 GCF_000622305.1 Nannospalax galili | reverse complement strand
ATCGGGTAGATTTCAATGGTAATGTTTATCACCTCTACTAATTAGGATGACGTAAATTTCCATGCTTCCTCCTCAAATATAATGCATTTTAAAAATTTTTGTTGATTTTGTTTTGTGTGTGTGTATATATCACACAGACCATCCCAAACCATCTTATTCAACTATCACATTCCTTTTTAGTGATAAGTAGTTAGGAACACACATACACATAATTAAATGATTCTTAGGAGCTCATGAATAACCTGTCATTTCACATACTGGTCCTATAAGGGAAAGGTGGGGACTGTTAATTTTCAACCTTTTGAATTATATTTAAAGGTGAACTTAGTGCCTTAGGCACATAGATTTGACCTCTCTAAACAAAGGAGAAATATAAACATATTCATGTCTGTGGATTGCTTCTTGATTTTATATTTTGGACACAACATATGAGCATTTCTTTCCACATAAATTAATGGCTTCCAACATCACATCTCTAAAGGCCTGTCACATAATTCTCATGTTTGCGACAGGGCAGATTAATTGTGAAAGCATCCTCTCAAAATAGCTTTCATTTCTAGGATCTGTGTGAAGAATTCTTACAAATTCATTTGTTGTTGTTTTTTTTCTTTTAAGGAGTTCTTGAGTTGGTCATGTGAATCTTTTCCTAGTCAGACATCACTTACACATTCTCTCTTTTCCCCAAAGGTCTGTCTTTGAGGCTGCTGGCTGGAAGGTCTCACTAAACGTAAAGATAGGCCTCTCTGTGCACACTCTCCCTTGAGATGCAGATGCATACATTCCTGACTTTCCAAAGTATTTGCTTACATATATAGTATATTGAGCCCATTTTTCTTGTTTGTGACTAATTATCTACTTTTTAGGCTGAGGGAGTCTATGACATTAGAAAGGGGAAGAACAGACGTGGTATAGGGTGGGGGACATGGGACGGAAGGAGGAATGCGTTTTCTAACTAGTGCAGAGCAAAGCATTTAACAAGCTCACTGGGGAAATGGTACGAGGAAAGCCAGACTGTTTTCCATGGACAGCTTATTCTATCTTCTGTTTTCTTTTAGCATGTCCTCTTCGCTTGCTTTTCTTTTGCCTACTATTTCGTAAACCTCCCTCTGGAGTTTCCACAAGAGCATCTTACGCTGTTTCCCGTGGTCTGCGGTGGTCCAACCTTCAGGCCGCCGGTCCAGTTTCATGTCTATTGCTGTGATAAAATACCCTGACAAATGTGATTTTAAAGGAGAAAGAGTTCAATTTCAGGTTATAGTCAACCATTGTAAGAAGTCAAAGGGAGGAACTGGAAGCAGCTAGTCACATCCAGTTAAGGTCAGAGAGACAATGAATGCTGCTGACCACTCAGCTGGTGTTCTCACTCTTAG
>NW_008475661.1:0-1370 GCF_000622305.1 Nannospalax galili | reverse complement strand
GAGGAAATAAGATGATACGGCACTTACTGTGCTTTATTAAATGAGGGCACAAAAGGAAGCAGACTGGATATAATTCTGCAGTCATGATTAGGTGAAGAGGACTTCTGACTGCCTCACGGTTAAGCAGAAATTGAAGCTAACAGAATGGTCCACCTGAGACTCTTTCTGGATAATCAAATCATTCTTGGATAGTTGAACATTGTATCTGAAATCGTCCTACCTGATGTACCCTGTGTCCATTTTTCATCATCGTCAAAGTGAACATCTCCATAAAATCCAGGCCCAGGTGGATAGGCGTGAGCCAAAATGTGTCCCGGTCCATCAAAATAATGAAAGTCTCCATGTGCTGATGGAGAACAAAACAACCAAACTGTAAGCATTAAGAATTTATTGTCTTTTTTCAGTAAGACAACACCACATTCTCTGGTCTAAATACTGGTGTCTCCTCAAAGCCAGATACTGAAATGTAATCTCTAACAGGATGGGATCAAATGTGGAGCCTTGAGAAGGTGATCAGGTTATGAGGTCTGCATGGATGGGATCAGTGTCTTGATATAAGTAGCTGGAGGAAGCCATGTGAGGTGCCACTTAAGAACAGACTTCATCAGACCGAGTCTGCCAGCACCTTCCTCTTGGACTGCTCAGCGTCTAAAATGTCTAAACTTCTGTTATTTACAAATTACCCAATGTGAGGTGTTTCATTTTAGAAACCTGAACTAACTCAAAGACCAGATGAGTGGATTCATTACTTCATTACCTCCAACCTCAAAGGAGACCATGATGTCAGCCTCTCCTTCATAGATCCTGGAGAACGAGAGCGGCGTCACCTCCTCCCAGACTTTCAGAGCTTTTTCAATGGCGGAATCTACAGCCTCCCTTGGTAAATCCAGAGTGTAGTTCACAATCCTGGATGAGAAAAATTCAAGAAGATAATAATTTGGTGCTGTGATACAGCTTACAAAACTTTAATTGCAAGTGAAAACTTTGTACCCATTACCTGTATGTGAGTTTGTTTTTCCTCCACTTTGGCGTGCCGGGAAAGGTAGAGAAGCCACCAACGTCAGGAACGCCACACCTGGGCTTGTGCATCACCTCCACGGTGCTGGAGTCCAGCTTCCCCGTCACCTTCAACCCCAGGAACTTCTGCATTTCTTGGATTTTTTTGACAGGAGGACTATTGTCCATTCTTCTAAAAGCTTGTTTCACATCTTTTTCAAGGTTGTAGTACTTTTCTAGATATTGCTATTGGAATAATAAGTACAGTTTTTAAGTCATTACTATGAATTTTTAGCCATTTATACATATCTCAAAATCTATTTTAATTATTCCCAGTTTATTGAATCAAAAGCATCATACTTGACTTTTTTTTT
>NW_008475660.1:0-1370 GCF_000622305.1 Nannospalax galili | reverse complement strand
GAGACATGCGGATCCTCACTTGTAGGCCAGTTTACAAAGTGGCAAGGTTCATGTTCAGTGAAAGACCTAGTCTAAAACTATAAAGTGAAACCAATAAAGATATACAGTTGATATTCTCCTCTGGCCTGTGCAAGTGTGCATGGACTGATGCATCTGCACACATACACATGTGCATACAAGAGGTACACAAAATACCACACATGCACACAGAAGACAATCAAGTTGAAGTACTCAAATTATGAGATATTAAGATTTATTAAACTGCTGTATTTATGACAAAGAGTTTTAAGGAATTTTTTATGAATGTAGACAAATAGAAAGATCATACTAGAAGTTAGAGAAACAGATACACATATATAGAAACCTCACTTAATGGCGAAAGGAAGATGAAATATGATGCACTGAACAAGTAAATCTTTGCCAATAAGTAGAAATATGTTCATCATACATATCTAAAATTGAATATTGGGGCTGAAGAAATGGCTCAGAGGTTAAGAACACTGCTCTTGCAGAGGACCTTGGTTCTATTCCCAGCATCCACATGGCAGCTAACAACCATCTTTAACTCCAGTTACAAGGGATGCCACGCCATCTTCTCACCTCCGTGGGTAATGCCTGACACAGATGTACCTACCCACATGCAGGCAACACACTCATAAACAAAAAATAAAAATTAAAAGTGAATATTGACATCTATCTCATACCAAATACAAAATTAATTCTAAGTAAGGTATACATCTCCACATTGAAAGATAATAAAAGATAGGCTTTTAAATAAAACACAAGACATAATTTTTATGAGCTTTAGATATCAAATATACTCTGTATAGAAAACATAAACCATTAGCTATAAACATATAGGTAAATGACCTATTAAGATTAAGAATATTTGTTTATCAAAATTACAATAAAGAGAGTAAAAGAAAATCCAGTGTGAAACAAAATATTTGATACAAATTTATTCTACTAATGATTAATAATTCAAGATACATAAAAAATTCATAGAATACAGCTAGATAAAGGTAGAAAAATAAAATACTGAGCATTCACATGGCTAGGAATGGGTGAGTGAAAGAGACAGAACCTCACTAGTCATAAAGGAAATGCAAATTAAAATGACAAAAAGATAGCATTACATACATATGCCAAATGGGTATTACTAAAAGATGCTTATGGTAGTTTCTCAAAATTGAGAAATTACAATATGATCCAAAATTTTAATTTCTAACCTATATGCACAAAAGCATTTACATCAAAGTCTTCAGCAGATATTTATATCCTCATTGTCCTAGCTGCATGTGGGCCCAAGGTGGAAACAACAGAGATTCCCACGGGTAGGTGAAAGGATAAAACAGACAGACAGACAGACA
>NW_008475659.1:0-1370 GCF_000622305.1 Nannospalax galili | reverse complement strand
CCCACATGGTGGCTAACAACTGTCCCTAACTCCAGTTTCAGGGGATCTGACACCTTTTTCTGACCTCTGCGGCATTTCACAACACGGGTGCACTTACATACATACAGGCTTTACACTCATACACAAAAATAAAAATAATAAAACATTTAAACGTTAAAAACTTTTATGCGACCAACATTTCAAGTGCAGCTCACATTGACCAAAATACTGTAACATGATGTGGGACTGGACTGCCCAACATTGTTTCTTCAGATCAAAGCCCAAGGCCATGCAAAAAACAATACTGTCATCTCACTCAGTCAATACTACCATCCCAGTCTCCTCAGTGACATAAGAATCACTTGTGTCTGTTCAGGGTTCCTTCCCCAAAGGCCTGTCATTTGTCTTGGTACCCCCACCATTGTTAGCGATGTGCATGAGGGAGCCCTAACTTGTTAGCACCTGTGTTATTAACCCCTGTGTTGTCTACATTTCCAAGTTGCTTTCTAAATCCTTTGAAAGTCTGTGCTCCTTGAATCCGTCTGACATTTCGGGTGTCATTTAGATATTTGTATTAAGAAACTCCCATGTTCTCACTTAATCTTGTTACTTATCTCACAAGCAATTTTCCCCTCTTACCTGGGCGAGTGTTTGGTACAAATTATTGTGTCAATGTTCTGCCAAAAGCATTATCTAAAAGGGATTTTCCTAGCAAACCAATATAAAAATGTAGACAAGATTATCCTAATTTCAGAGTTGGCGTCTTCTCTGCCTCCGGGGTCTTTGTGTTAATTCTCTTTGCTCTCTGAATTAAAACAGCACAGAGAGATGTTAAGAAATACATTAGAATCCAGTGTTCCATAGAAAGTATTCATATGTGAGTGATTTTTGCCAAGTTTACAGTATGAAGGTGGATTTAAAGCAAACATTGGCATCTCAGTCTTTGACACATTTAGTCTAGGAAGCTTTACAGCCTGATGAGGAAACAATACATTGAGAAACTCAGAAATTTTTCAGAAGAAAATGATACATTCAGAAGAAAAGAAGCCAAGAAGCAAAGACAGACCATCAGGCAGTGTCTGTCCAGGGGTATCCTATCCAAAACATTGAAGTAAAAGATTGTCGCTTAAGAGGAAATGAAATTCACTTTGCAAGTTCAGGTCTATGAGGTACAAAGAACTAAATTGTCACTCCCCGAGGAACTGAAGAACTGTGCTTGACAATTTTTTAAAATTTACTGTATTGATGGGTGTTGTGGTATATACTGTTAATCCTAGCATTTGGGAGGCAAAGGCAGGTGGATCTCAGTGAGATCAAGGCCAGCCTGGGATGGTCTACACAGTGAGTTGCAGGCCAGCTGAGACTACAGTTAGACCTTGTCTTAAAAAAAA
>NW_008475658.1:0-1369 GCF_000622305.1 Nannospalax galili | reverse complement strand
AGCACTTGGGAGGTGGAGGCAGGAAGGTCAGGAGTTCAAGGTAATCTTCCACTACATATTGAGTTCAAGCCAGCTTCAGCTAATAGAAGTAGGTAGTGGACATAGACTCCCCAGTGCCCACCATCTGATGTGAATGCTGAGCAGGAGCTAGGGACAGCCAGGGGCTCCTTTCCCATACCATCTCAGCTGATGAAGGATAGTCCTGGCTTGGGTGCCATGGCAGCAACTAGTGGAGGGGACAAACTCACCAATAGACAGCCACCTCAGTAGCCCAGGAGAGGAGAGAGGATGTCAAGGAATCTGCCCCTGAGTGGATGCTATGGGCAGGGCCAGGTGCCTAGGGCACACTGAGGACAAGCGACCAGGCCTACTGCCTACTCCCCAGTAAGACCAGGCCTTTTCCCAGGGATCTTCCTACTCTAACTTGGGGGCATGTGGAGTAGGTAGGAATGAGGATCTGGGGTCGTGGGACTGCAAATAGCACTTTGGAGCACTGTCTTGAGTAGCTTTACTCTTCCTGGGCCTCAGTTTCTTCACAAGATGAGAAGGTTGGGTTGCATGGTCTGTGTCTGCCTCATGTTGGCCTCTGATGTCAAATGCTTTGTGGGCTGACAAGATGGCTTAGCAGGTCAGGGCACATTTACCAAGCCTGATGACCTGGGTTTGATCCCCAGAATCCACGTGGTAGAAGGAGAGAACCATCTCCTGTAAGTTGTCCTCCAACTTCCATATGTGCAATGTCTGAAGGTGCTTTTTATCGCTACAGGTGTGCTGGTAAATATCCTGTAATACACAGGACAGCCCCCCACAACAAAGAATTATCCTTCTCAATCATTAGTTATATCAGCAAACCCTGCTTTAGGCCAGACATAGCTCAGTGGGTGAAAATGCCTGTCACCAAGTCTGAAGACCTGAGTTCGATCTCTGGGACATACATTGCATAAGGAGAGAACTGACTCCTGAAAGTTGTCCTCTCATCTCCACACATGTGCTCATGCGTTCATATACACTAAATGATTATTTTTAAAAAGAGTCTTTTTGCTGGGCTTGGTGGTACATGCCTTTGATTCCTGCACTCAGGAGGCAGAAGCAGGTGGATCCCTGTGAGTTCAAGGCTAGCCTGGTCTACATAGCAAGTTCCAAGCCAGCTGAGGCTACAGGGAGACCCTGCCTCAAACAGACCCCCCCCCTCAAAAAAAGAGCTTTGTTGATACTGTTCATTATCTGCCAAGCTGTATTCCACTGGTCCACTGGGGTCATAAATGTTACACATGCATACACCCACACACTCCAGATGCACTAAGTCACAGGTAAATGTGTGATACAGTCAGGCCCCAGGGCTCCTGTCTCCTCTGCCCAGCTTTTTTTT
>NW_008475657.1:0-1370 GCF_000622305.1 Nannospalax galili | reverse complement strand
TGTAAGAAAATAATGGTAACTAATGAGAGAGAAAGGGCCCATGAAGAAGTCTTACAAATCAACCAGGAAAGACAACATGCTCAATAGAAAAAGGACAAAGACTTGAAGGAAAAATTCATGTACACTCAAATACACTCCAGAGATCAATAACTGTTTGACAAGGTGCTCAATCTCCGCTGTAATCAGGGAAATACTAAATCAAATCACATATAGATGCCAATAAATACCCTCTGGAGTGACTAAAGGTACAGAAAATATCAATCCTGCAGATAGAAAGGGAATAAGGTTGTTACATGCTGCAGCGGAGAGTGTTAATTCACACATCATAGAGGAAGAGGGCAGTTAAGAGACCAAAGAATGATCACCTCTGATGTGATGCTGCTGCTGGCTCTATTTGCCGGGAGCTGGTAATCAGAGAAATTTGAGATACTGTAAACATTACATTTGCTTACTTGGTTCCTAGCCACAAAGACTTTGCTTTTTGAGAAATTCAAAATGCTCTGCTGTTGCTTTGTACTTGTGTCTGAAGACTTGGACTATTTAATAGTTAAATATCAAAAGTAGAATTTTTTCTTCATGTGTCCTGCAAAAACATCCCCAAATACATTTGTGGTAATTTCCTTTGAAATAAAATGAAATAACATGATATCCATCAGAAGCTAATATGATACTCATTTCATCTCAAAACGGGATATTTTGTTATTAAAGAAATATAAGACGAGCTTGTGTAGGGTTGCTACTGTTAAAGAACCCGCTCTTTCAAAGAAGATTGATCTGTAACTCACACCTCCTGGCAAGATGCAGGAAGGCTCAAGTAGGGCAAAGTTTCCCGGTGTGGGCTCATCAACAAGAAATGAAGATTATTTATAAGAAAATTTCTTCTCAGCTTCTAAAAGGAGAAATATGAAAGGCAAAGGTGGATGAAACTAGCTTTCTGTAAACCATAGATATCATTCAAGATAATAATTATATGATGCCAATTTATGGAGAATACGGTAAATTTCATCTTATGAAAGATACTTTTGCCACAGTTGCTATGATAAAGACAAAAGTTTGGTATTGTCAAAGTACTAAATTGCCAAAGATTTAGTTTTTAATTGCTCACAACTCCTGGGTCAGGGGCAGGTGCCATTGTACAGAACAGAACAAGAGTTCTCACGAGGCAGTGCAGAAGAGTGGGGTGTGTAAGGTAGGAATAAGGAAACTGAAGTATCTTTGTGTTCTCTCCAGGTCCCTGAGAAATTGGCTGGTATTGACCCACCCTGAGAAAGAGCCTCAACCAGTTCACCAACTCAATTGTCTGCCCCTTCCAGAAACATCCTTCTGTCTGTACTCAGAAAAAAATTCGCCAGACTTCAGCCAGACAAACT
>NW_008475656.1:0-1370 GCF_000622305.1 Nannospalax galili | reverse complement strand
TATATATATAATGTAGATATTATGTAGATATATTATGTAGATTAACGATATTACTTACGTATCTAATAGAGTACATTAAATTGAGAGGGGAAATATGGGGTCATGTGCATGGAGAGATCTAAATACCATCAAATTATATTGTATTAAAATTGAAAAATTCAATAATTAAATAAAATAGTTGAATTATGTTAGCCTTCAAAATTTTGATTAAAGTCAAATATTTTCTATGACTATCATATAATACAAACATTTAAGTTCAAAGTTATAAGAACTAATCACAATGGTCAAATGAAATCCGATTTGAAGTAACATTTTTTCTAAATAAAAGTTGTGGCTAGAACATGTTTTTCTTACTAGAAATCAACGACATGGAAGGAATGACAGGTGACAGGGACCTGTACAGGCCAAGGGGGTGATACACATGAGGGCTGTGGTTTGGAGACCAGGTGGGCAGAGTCAATGTCTGAAAGCCCAGGTGCTCAGAACCTCCCTTCTCTTTATCCTTTTCCAGCATGTTCACAGGTCCAGGGCACGACTGGCACCTTCTTGCTGTCTTCAATTCACAAGTTTCTTCTTTTGAGAGACAAACACCCATGTTTCAACTTGTGAGCTTTCATATAAAATGGACAAATACCTGGTCGGTACCTTAAGAATGCATCTCAGAGCGCAGAAGCCCTAAAATCTGCCTCCATCCAGTGCTTCTATTTTTTTTTTCTCTTATCTTACTTTAATTATCAGTATCTCTTAGAAGTCTATGAGACATCTGAGAAAAAACATCCCAGCAAAAGTGAGGGGAAGGTATGAATATAAATCAGAGAAGAGCACTTCCAAACACAAAATAGCACTTATATGTTCAAGTCAATAACAAACATATTTGAAGAAGTAAAGGGATTTTTGGAGGACCCCAAAATTTTTTACCAAATAATGGCTCTTAGGAGGTGATTATTTGGGGATGCTTTTAAAGGGATGAGAGACAGAGCTTTGAACAGTGGAAGAATAGTTTTGAGGAGAACGGTCAAGGAGTTTCCATCATAGATTTCTGCCCACATTGGACTAGAAAACCCCAGAAAAGACATTTTTTAAAAAAACCAGTAATTCTCTTGAAGAAGTAAATATCCTTTTGTGAGACGCCCCCCCCAGCCCACCTCCACATAAGTGTATCTCAGTACACACCTGGCTCCTCCAGAGGTCTAACCACCATCCCTCTTACTTCAAAACAGTCCCCCCCCACTCTGTGCTCCCTTACACTAGGGCAGGCCCCTCCCACCCAGTCCTAGCCCTCCCATACCTTGGCTGCTTCCTTAACTCCATCTCCAGCCCCCCCTTGCCCTTCTGTGTGTCTGTCCTGGCTCTGCCCTCCCTCCCCTCCC
>NW_008475655.1:0-1369 GCF_000622305.1 Nannospalax galili | reverse complement strand
TATCATCACAATGCTCCAATGTGACATCACCATGCACAGTGTGCCATCAAAATGACCCAGTGTGTCATCACCGTGCTCCAACATGACATCACAATGCTCAATGTTCCCTCACAATGCCCCAGTGTGTCATATCAATTTTCAATGTGCCATCACAATTCCCTAATGTATTATCACAATGCTTCAATGTGTCATCACAATGCTCCAATGAGACACTGCAATCCTCAGTATGCTATCACAATGCCCCAGTGTGTCATGACAATGCTCAATGTGTCACAAAAATGCTCAATGTGCCCTGACAATTCCCTAATGTGCCATAACCGTGCTCAATATGTCATAACCATGCTCAATGTGCTATCACAATGCTGAATGTCCACTCAAAAATCCCAAATATTTTATAGCAGTGAGCAATGTCCCCTCACAATGCCCCAGTGTATCATCACAATGCTCAAAGTGCAATCACAATGTTTAATGTCCCTTTAAAATTCCACAATGTGTCACCACAATGCTCAATATGCCATCACAATACTGAATGTCCCCTCACAGACCCAAATGTGTTATCACAATGACCAAGGAGCCTCGCAATGTCACATTGTGTTATCACATGTTCAGTGTGCCATCACAATGCCCCAATGTGTCATCAAAATGCTCAGTATACCATCACAATGTAGAATGTCCCCTCACAAGGCCCCAATGGTTCATTTATCATCACAATGCTCCAATATGTCATCACAATGCTCCAATGTGACATCACTGTGCACAATGTGCCATCAAAATGAAACAATGTGTCATCCCAGTGCTCAATATGCCATCACAATGTTCAGTGTGCCCTCACAATGCACCAGTATGTTATAAAAATTTTCAAAGTGCCATCACAATACCCTTGTGTGCAATCACAATGCTACAATATGTCATTGCAATTCTCTACTGATATGATACAGTGGTCAGTGTGCATCACAATGCCCCAGTGTTTCAGGACAGTTCTCAATTTGCCACCTCAATGCTCAATGTGCCCTGACAATGTCCCACAGTGTCATCACAATGCTCCTTTGTGTCATCACCATGCTAAATGTGCCATTACAGTGCTCAGTTTCCTCTTAAAATGCCCCAGTGTATCGTTACAAAGCTCAATGTGCCAAGAAAATGCTCTAATGTGTCATCATAATGTTACAATGTGACATCACAATTCTCAGTGTGACATCACAGTGCACCAACGTGTCATCACACGTGCTCAATGTGTCATCAGAATGTCCCAATTTGCCATCACCATGCTCCAGTTTGATGTTACAATGCTTCATGTGACATTGCAATGCTCCATTGTCCCATAACAATGATCCAATGTAAAATCACAATGCCCCAATATGCCATCACA
>NW_008475654.1:0-1369 GCF_000622305.1 Nannospalax galili | reverse complement strand
CACTTGATTTGGCTTCAAATCACTCCAGCATTTAAAATGGATTTTTAAATTAGTTATTTGTCACATGTATTTGTAGATAAACATGTTTATATTTGCAATAGAGAATGTTCCCAGTCGATACATTTCTCTTCAGGTAAAGTGGACATTAAAGTTCTTGGCTCAGTAGTACTCCCTTCAGAAGAATCCTCTGTAAGAAGTACAATTTGCTGCTAGCTTTTTATGGCCCCTCCTTTTGAAGGATACAGGTGCTCAACTGAGTCAATACCTAGCTGGTGCTCCATGTACCCAGTGACAGTGGGGCAAGAGATGCTGAGCCTGGCTACTCCTGTTAGATTTGGAATTCATCTGTGGGAAGTTGTGCTTGGGTACTCCTGATTTGCCTGGATGATGTTTTCCCAGAAGTGTGTTGTGGTCTGTAACTTTGGCTTTTTTACCTACCACTTCTTCTGTCTGTCTTCTTTAATTTTATTTTAGAATTTCAGGCATCAGTATTTGCTCCATTTCTACCCTTCCCAATCTCCCATCCAACTTTGAAGACCCACACTCTTCACTCTCTTTTAATTTCTTGTCTTTCTCTGTGGTTTTAATTGTTAAATATACATATATACATGTATAAATATACATACAGAAACACACTTGTGTGTAATGCACTGAATCTATTTAGTAGTGCACATGTGTACATGTATTCAGGGCTGACCACTTGGGCTTAGATAAAGTATTGGTGGTGCTTGTCCCTGGAGAAAACTGATTCTCCATCTCTAAGCATCCACTCATTGCGTGTAGTGCTTCATCTATAAGTGGAGCCCTGTGTAATTTCCTCCATTGACACTGGCATGTCAACTGGTATTGTTATACTTGTCTTGTTTAGGCAACCATATTGTAGAGCTTTCTGGGTGAGGCTTCCCTATCGTATCTAGAATGCATTATTTGCCAGCAAGCATCCTGTTACTCTGGCTCTTGAAGTCTTCTTGCCCTTCTTCCACAATGTTCCCTGAGCTTTAGCTGTAGAGGTTGAACTGTAGATATAACATATATATGTATATATGTATATGTATATGTATATCAGGACTAGGCACCACGAGGTCTCTTATTGCCTTCATTTTTGTCAGTTATGGAACTTTGTAATAGTCTCCATATGTTGCAAAAAGAAGTTTCTTTGTTGAATGATGAGAGCTATATTTATCTGTGAATATGAGGGCAAGTATTTAGTATATGGTAAAACATTGCATTGGTTTAGGAAATTGATAGTAATACATTCTTCTTTAGCTCTATGACCTTCCCAACCATTTGCACTTGGATATGCATGTATTCCCAAGTGCAAAATGGGCTTTAAAACCAATTATACACCTGTTGATTACCACCCCCCCCC
>NW_008475653.1:0-1369 GCF_000622305.1 Nannospalax galili | reverse complement strand
AATAAATTTAAACACAAGTACAACACATCTGCTTAGAGAAGAAAAAAATTAATCTATGTAAATCAAATCCTACAATATAGTTAAAACCACAGAAGATAATAAAAGACAGGGTGAGGGAGCAGAGAGGATGGCTCAGTACATAAAATGCTTGCTATATAGGCGTGAGGACCTGAGTTTGATTCCCCAGCTCACATGTAAAAAGCTGAACACAGCAGCACACACCTGTAATGTCAATGATGGAGCGACTAAGACAAGGGGATCCATGGAGCTTGCTGGCCAGCTAAGCTTACTGAATAAATGAGATTCAGGTTCACTAAGAGGCCAATTAAAAAAATAATAAAAGTACAAAGTGATAAGAACAAAAACATCTGGCTTAGGCTTTTGGCCAACACCCACTTGAACACACATATACACATACATAAATACGAACACATACACATTCATAACACACACATACACACAAAGAAAGCCAAAAAAGAAATGGAGAGTAAGAAAAGGAGAAAACTGTAACAGATAGTACCAAACACAATGGTTAGTAATTCAATTGTAGCAAAAATCACTTTAAACATCAATAACCACCAATAAAAAGAAAGACTGTCAGAGTGGATTACAAAAAAACAATCTCAGAAGATCAAGGGCTAAGGGTTTAACTTGATGGAAGAGCCCGGGCCTAACATACGTGACATCTGTGGTTCTGTCTCCACCACAGCAAAGGAAAAAAAATAGTTTCAACCGTATGTTGTCTATATGGATCCCACACTATAAGACATAAATTGACTAAATGTAATGGTGCAGAGACAGATATACCTGTCATCATTTCTCTAAAGAAAAAGATAGTAGTTCTATTCACTGAAAGGCTACTTCTGAGGAAGGGTGAATCTACTCGATATTGGGAACAAATTCAGCAGACACAGTTCAGGAACGTGAACTGAACAGTCCCATCCACCAGCTGATCTCAATGACATTAATATCCTGTTTCTTCTACTAACAGCAGAATGCACATTTTACCCCAACTCCCGTGTAGCTTTCAACAATAGAGTATAGACTACATTCTGGGCATGAATGAGTTTAACAAATATAAAGAAATAGAAGTTATTCAAAGTAACGCAGGTCACAATGCAATTAAACTAGAACTCAGTAACAAAAAGACATTTGGAATGCCAAAATAGTTACAGATTAGAATGCATACTTTGGCCAGGAACTTGGTGTGGAGATCAGACTGAACTCAATCTCACAGAGATCAGCCTCCCAAATGCTGAGATTAAAGGCGTCTGCTACCATGCCCAATTAGAACACACACTTTTAAAAGAAGAGTTATTTTGTTTTTAATTAAGTGTATACGTGTGGGTCTGGGTGGGGGAGGTGGGGG
>NW_008475652.1:0-1369 GCF_000622305.1 Nannospalax galili | reverse complement strand
GGGAGGCAAACGCCCGGTGTTTTTTTTTTGGGGGGGGGTTGTTTGTTTTTTGTTTTTTTATTATAGGGTTACCTGAATCTGCTTGAACTTACTTAAAGGAATACACCACTCAGAAAACACCTACTCTTTATTACTAGTAATAAACTACATGAATGTCACACACCTCCCAGCTAGTGACAACAAACAGGCTTGTCTTCATTTTGGAGAGAATCAACAGTCACAGCCAAGGACTCTGGGCCAAGGTCAAGAACTTTGAAGCAAGGCAACTGCTTGTCAGTCTCTTTACCAGCCTGCACCTCTCCTGCATCCACACGGACCCCCCTCAGCCAAGCTCCTACTGTGCTCCACACTTTCAGTTCGTGCCACTCTAAGCCCTGGGTCTCACCTCTTTATTCTGGCTGATAACTACTGCCCTTCTGGGCTCAGCTGAAGAGCCACCTCCTACCTGCCCCCACACCCACCCCACCCCCAGACTGGTTAAACACTCCCTATCCCTGAGCAGCTCTCATGGCAGAAGAAATCAGTCTTCCATGTGGTCATCTATATCCTGCAGGGGTCTGTTGGCCTCTGCCTCACAAGCACAGTGTGTGGTGTGGGCACAGATATGCAAAGGTCCTTTGCTCTGCTCCCTTCCACCAATGCTGGTCACTCACAGGTATCAGGTCACACCCTCCTAGTCACCCCTACCCTTCAAGTAAGCTGTCAGCAGAGAGAGGGACTAGAGAAGACCAGAAGCCAGGGGCTCCTCCAAGAGCTGACTCCCACCCAGCACCTGAGTGGTAGCCCATCCTCTCCGGCAAACAGTGAAAGATAGGTTTCTGCCCAGCTTCTGTTTTCTTTCTGCTTTGCCCACTCCTTGGTGCTTCTCACTGCCCAGGTTGGCCTCTCCATGGCTTCTGACGTCACCTGGTCCCCAGAAGCAAAACGGCATTCTTTTCACAAAGGAGGGAACCTACACAGCTGAGGTAGACATCAGCACAGACGGCAGCAGAGAAAGAGGTGGCTGCATGGCCATCCTGGGATTGAAAACTCATTGATTTGGGACACATGCCCCACAAAGGAGTCAGGCTCTTGCATCAAATCTGTGGTTCTCTCATAACCCCAAGGTTGTCACTGGGAACTGGACACTGCTTACACACATTTGCTCACAAACTCACTCGACCTGCACAATCCCTTACTGAGAAGTCTGAGCACTCAGCATTAGGAAGGGGGCCTCAACCAATGGGATGAGTTTTGAAAAAGGTAGACATTTTCTAGGCAAGAAAGGCACCAAGACCAGGGTGGATACAGCAGTTTGGGTGAACACGCTGGACATGGGTAACTAACGTGAAGTGAAAAACAGGAAAACAGGAATGCTGAGGCAGACAGG
>NW_008475651.1:0-1364 GCF_000622305.1 Nannospalax galili | reverse complement strand
ACACACACACACACACACACACACACACACACTCACAAGGTGATTAGAACAACAGTTAGAAGATCAACAAGGGAACAGGACTTAATGCTTTAGACCAACTGGACCAAAAAGACAGATGCAAAGCAATCCAACCTAGAGCACCAAAACACACACTTCTCAGGCACCTATGGACTATTCTCCAGCACAGATCACATCAGGCTTCATGTAGAGTGTACAATAGTGTCCACGCCTGAGGATACACACATACCTGGAAGAGTGGGGGGAGGGAGGGAGGTAGAAAGAGAAAGAGAAATAAAACCAGGGACATACATTAATTATTTTTATCAAATGCCCTTTAGGAATTTTTTAACATTTATGGAGCATTAATATGATTTTTAATCTTACTATTATTTTGTTCAATTATACTAATAGTTTTTCTAATATTTCTAGTATTTAATCATATTTCTCAGATGTAGTTTTGTGTATTTGTGGTGTGTTCTTTTTTCAAATTATCATGCTGTGCCAAGTGTGGTGGTACATGTCTGTAATCCTAGCCCTCAGGAGATAGAATCAGGAGGATCAGAAGTTCAAGATTATCCTGGGTTATGAGGTGAGTGAGAGGTTAGCCTGGACTGGGTGAAGTTGTCTTTATGGATCAAGAATACATAAATAAGTAAATAAAATATAAATGCTGCATGATTCTGTTTATTATTAAACTTACAAATTTATTCTTTAACTTGGGAATTTTACATCAATATTCATAAAAGAGGTTGTTTCATTGTGGGTCTGGGAGGGGTTATACAGAGTTTCTTTATGTAGCATAGGCTGGCCTTGAATTCTCAATCCTGCCTCAGCCTCCCAAGTTTTGGGATTCTAGGTACACCAATATTCATACATTTACATTCATTCTATTATTTAATTTATGAATCAAGAATATGCACCACCACATAGCTGCTCTGTGCTTTATCTGTGTGGCACTAACTTCACAGAATGGCATAGGATATTTCCCTCCTAAGATCTGATATGGTTGGTGGGACTTGAATAACATTTTATTACCCATTCCTTGAAGGTTTAACAAACACTGTTTAAATCTGTCTCTTTTAGAAGAATTTTATGAAGGCTTGGTTCCTTCTATAATATTGCTTTGTTTAGGTTTTCCAGTTCTTCTGAGTTAAACTGATGATTTATATTTTCCCAAGAAACCATCATTTCTATGAGCTTTCAGTTGGATTTGCACATGACTGAGCACGGTGTTCTCTGAGAGCTCTATTTTCTCTGTATCAATGGCTATTTTCCCCATTTCAACATGGGGCTTTATTTATTTGCCTCATGGCTTCCCCAGTCCTCATTAGATTAGCTAAACTTTCAAAACAATCAAATTACAC